>NC_064283.1:41425512-41514572 GCF_019186545.1 Solanum stenotomum
TAACCCTCAACCATAGCTCGGACAACATAAAACAATATCAAAACTCATGACAAACACAAACGCACACACGTTAAGCTCTAACTGGTCGTCCTCAGGGTCAGATCTAGCCCGGATAAAACAGCCTGGGAACCAGTAGTCACCCTGTCATATATGGGCCTCTTGCCCTGCTTTGACCTCTAGTAAGAGGTTTTTGCCTTTCTCTTTTTGGAGGATTTGATCCCCCTTAGTTGATTGTGATACCGCGTACTCTTTTTTCGGGGTGGCATGTCTATGTTTGTTCGTACCATGTCTGCAAAACATTGGGAAAAAGTTAAAAACATTTCAATCAAAACCACAAAAACACAGTTGCTGACAGACTCACCAAATCATTCGCCGAATCACTTTGGCGAGCTAGATCGGGCTCGCCGAAAGAATTGGCTCAAAATTCTCAAAAAATTTTAGCAGGTCGGCGATGGAAAGACCTTTCGGTGAATCGCCGACATCCCTCGGTGAGCAAGGATTTACCCACCGAAAGTTACAGTGCAATTTCAGCTACAGGGGTACAGACAAAGGGCGATCAAGAAGACTTTCGGTGAGTTGTCGAGTGCCTTTAGTGACCTCAAGCTTCTCGCTGAAAGGTACAGAGTCACACATCAAGTATTGCATGAAATTAAAGGTGAGATAGGGAACTTTGGCGAATCGCTGAGCAGTTCGGCGAGCTCGACCCAGCTCGCCAAACTACTCAACGTTCTTAATTTCAACCCACTTTTCGAATTCAACCCTACAACCCCTAAAAAAAATCAAAGCATGCACTACTCAAATTAAACTAAGACCCATAACGCCCATTACCTCGAGATACTCAGACTTCTCCCGATTTTGCCAAATTTGGCCATTTGATGACTTTTGCCCTTATAAATGATGTCACCCACTCTATCATTAAGAAAATTACGTCATTTGGCACAAATACGGGTTACCTAGACTTCACGCGACTAAACTCAACAACATGCAAGCACAACCCCATACAATTTAATCCAATTTAAGACATAAATTTTTGGAATTTAACAATATGCACATTACGGGCAAGATTATCAAATTAACACAGACATTCAAACAACAATTAGAATCAGAGAGGCCCAACACACATCACTAAGACAAGATCATTGCAAATGAGTACAAAAAATGCCAAAAGTAAATTTGAGATTCGGAAAACCAACCTTAAATGCCGATTAAAATAGGATTAAAACGCTAGGTGGCAATGTAATCCCAATCTAAGCCCAAATCAACAACTAAACTACTTTAAAAATGTAAAATATAGAAACTAAAGTGATGTGTGAGTTTGTGAAGTTCGAAAGTGAGGGAAAGTGAAAGAGTTGAAAGTTTAAACCTTTGGCCTTTTAAAAACCGTCCAGTTCTCGCCCATTCGGCGACAGTAGATGTGCTCGCTGACCTGCTCGACGACATGCCGAGTGGTCACTTACCTCACTGAGTTTTACTGGACCTTTAGTTGATATGGGGGTCCAAACGGTGGATTATATCGCAATCGCCGAACTGGTTGGTGACTCGCCAATAATTTCCTGGGCTAGCCGAGTTTTACAGACTCCAATTTAAAGTTGTCTTGCGTCCAAGGGCGGTGTAGGTCGGGGTCGCTCACCTCTTCGACGATGAGCCGATTGGACCTTTAGCTTGCCAACCTTCACATTCAACACACCATTTTTCCAACACACAAAAAAACATGGGTTGCCCCCAAAGCAACTTCTTAGTTAACGTCGCGACACGACGCAAGTCCACACTTAAACCTCATTCTTGGAGTTAGCCATAGTATCACTAGGCAAACCCCTCTGCTGTCTCGGGTTCAAATGAGATGAGATATGACCCATTTGGGTCTCCAACTGCTTGATCGACACTGAATGGGAGGTAACGGTCCGGCTAAGGGTCAACACATCTACTTTCATCTCTTTCAAGATCTTGTCCGACTCTTAAACTTTGTTGAGGATACGAGAAAGAATATCCTCCGACCGGCCACCTTCCGAATCCTTTGGCTTTTGGCGCTCATGGGGAGGCACATATCTCTCCTTCTCCCCATCCTTCCAATTAGGATTTCGATCCCTCCATTCTCTATCACGATCCTTCCAACCTTCATGCCTATTCCAAACTTGGTTACCACACTGCCTCGGGTAGTTTGAACGATAACCACCACCTTGGTTGGCTAGGAAGTTCACCTCCTCATTATACAAGGCTTCAAACTTGGACTCCTTCGGATTAGCACACCCGACACCCACGACATTGACACTTTGAGCACCAGGTCCCATGACATTATTGGACAAAATGTCAAATTGTGTCATGATCTTGGCAATGTTCTAGTCCCTCTCTTGGTCTTTCTCCATTTGCTCTTTGGTCAATTTGAATGTGAGAGGGGATACATGGTCTTCACGGGTATACCACACCCTATTTATGGTAGTCATGCCATCCAAAAGCTGAGCAGCTATCAGATAAGGTTGCTGCATCAAACCTCCCGGAGAAAGTTGGTCAGCAACACCCTTATTTACCGAGTCATGATTCTGGTAAAAATACTGTAGCAACACGTTGTCAGGCAAGCCATGAGTTAGGCATTGAAGCACCAACTTCTTGAATCGCAGCCAAGTTTCATGAATTGGCTCGCCTTCCAGACACTTGAAGCTTTGAATGTTGTCTCGAAGAGTCATCATCTTTGAAGGAGGGAAAAATCGAAGTGATTGATACATGTGGCAATTCAGCCAGCCACTTACATGCTTCTCCTATCAAAGAGAACGGGAACAACCTCAATCGAACCGATTCTTGGGATATGTTTCTGAAGGAGAGCGGTCCATATACATCCACAAAGTTTCTAATATGCTCATTGGGATCCTCATCAGCCAGACCACTGAAAAGCCCCTTTAATTACAAGAGTTACAACATAGTACTCATGATGTGGAACATCGCATTCCCTTTGGCCGGAGGCTAACGAATGACACCAATACATCTCATGAGATGGAGGTCATTAGCATGAGGCTCGTTGACATCGTTGAGGTTTCTGATATTGATGGCCTACTTGGCTGCCATTTCTACCGTTCACATTAATACTTCATGTTTCAACACACAAACAAGCAAACAAAAACTAAAATTAAGTATCACTATAACTAACAAGAACAAAAATTCTACTTAACTAAAATTTCTCAAATAACACCACTCCCCGGCTGCGGCGCCATTTTGATTTCACGTATCAGGACACTTCATACAATACTAAGTGCCAACAATCGTAACTAGTAATATAACCCAACTAAGTGAGGTGGGGTCAAGTCCCAAGAGAGTGGTTCATATTTGTGAATCAATAGAAAAGAATGAATATGCTTAAGTCAATCATAGCTAAAAACATTTACAAATAAAAGAATGGTTCAAGTTTGGGGTGACACAACTGTCAAATAATAAGGGGTTTGGTTTCAACTATCAGCTACAACAACAAATAACACTAAAATAGCAAATATAGAGAGGGGATTCTTGGGATGTGATTGAATTACGAGCTAAGGTAAACAATCGGGTAATTGCAATTAATAGTAAACAACTGTAAATCAGTGATTAAGCTATACTTTTGTGGGGATAAACTTTCTCTCGAACAATCTACCCCGAATCAAATTGGTTTCTCTCACCAATAAGAAGCAATTAAGCACAACCTTCACTTTAGTCCATTCACTCCGAGATGAATGTGTGGAAAAAGGGTTTAGGGTTCACTCTCTCGAGCTGAACCCATAACAACCCACTACCCACAGACCATCTATTTAGTAATTTTGGTTTTAAAACCTCTCTCTCGAGCAAGCCAAAAACACGAAGTTAAGATTGTATTTGCAATTACAACCCATTAAATTCAACCACAATTACTGAACGAAAATACCTTTAAACATTAATTAAACTATCAATTGACAATACCTAGCAGTTAAATCAACCCATAATCACACCCCAAGAATTGGGGTTTTAGCTAGACATCATAAAAAGGCAAAAATCGTTACCAAATTGTGTTTCCATCAACTGGGTAAGATTGATGTTGTCTTTACAAAGGTCTAAGATGAAGAATATTCAACACCCACTTCCAATTTCTTAGAAATGGAAATCTTCAAATCTTCAAAGCTAAGGAAATATTGTCTCCAAAAACTTATTTCTAAGCTTTCAAACTTGAAAACTGAACAATAATGAAAACTATTGAATGGTAGATACTAAACTAAGAATTTAAAAAACTATTTATAGTCTCCCAAAAATATGCTGCGAAGGACCATTCGGGGCAGTAAGTCGGGATCGCCGGTCCACTCGGCGATCAATTCCATCACCTTTTCGCTTTGGCTTTCAGCATCTTCAAGTTCTAAAGCTTTAGGAGATATGGCACTGTATCGCGGAACCGTTCGATGACTGCCGACTACTCCTTTCTATTGCCGACTTGATTTTCTCCTTCAGGGCTTGGCACACTGGAATATTAGGAAAGACCATGGCCATTCGTCGACTCGCCCAATGGGTTAGGCGATCCTTAGGCCTTCTTTGCTTTATTCTTTCAGCTACCTTGTTCCTTTTTGCTCAATAGTGTCTATGCTTTGTTCCTTAATCCAAATACCTAAAATTCAAGGATTTACGTCAGTTATTGGCCCAAAATATGCATTTGAGCACACTAAATCTATTAAAATAAAACACTAAATGAGTCCAAATCATGGACTCATCAGTTAGTTCATTCACGCGCCAATCATGATTCAATTCAGCGTAATTGTGTTCTTTGAAAGATAAGATTATAAGTTCTTGATGAAATTCATTTAAAATCTTTTGGGTTCTTGTTGTTGATGTTTCTTGAGTTTGATTCATGCAATTAGGTGTGATTTCGAGAAGAATTTTATGTATATTTTGATGATATAATCGATTCTAAGTGTTTGGGGAAAGAACGAAGTTGAAATAGGGAGTTTAGAGTTGCAAAACGAGCAAGAAAAGTCGGAGTGCACCTGGGCAGAGGCCTATGGTGTCGCCCCAGCCAGAGTCTGAAGATTGGGCTCTAGGGTGCCGCTCTAGACAGAGCGCCCCAACCCAGCCCTTGAAATTCACCTTCTGGTACCCCGCGCCTCTCAGAGCGCTTGGGACGCCAGTTCTTCCCATTCTTCCCCCTTCTTTCCGTACTAGTTCCTTAGCAACATACCTATGTTTCCTAGTTGATTCCAACACTCTAAGGTACATCTAAACATCATGAAATCATCCATAAATGTGAGATCATGAACCTTGAATCCCTTATTCAATTCAAGGAAAGTTAAGAATCAAGTTAGGAAGTTAAGAATCAAGTCAAAAGAAGTCCAAAAAGTTTTCCAAAAGACTTTCACAAACGTTTTAACTTGGTTTTAAGACTTAATCTTCGAGTTGATTAAAAAGTAATAGTAAAGTTCATTTATTCAATGATTTTATGGGAACTAAGTATTCTCAAGAGTTAAAATGTTTTTTCACATTTGAGCAAGAAAGGAAACACCGATTTCCAAGAGAACTTTTATGCTAAGTTTTGAGTAATTATCTCAAACCAAAGAAAGAGTTTTGTTTTAAAAATATATGAGATGAGTATATTTTGGGAGTAGTATTGAGCACCAATATGGGGACGCGAGTTCATAATAACTCAAGTCTCCATAAACCATGTAGCCATCATGGATAGAAAATGATCATACTTTTTAGATGATTCCTTAGTGCTTTTTAGAATAGACTAACGGATGCACTTAGTTAAGGTGTTCTATATGACGAAAAACTATAGGACAGTTCTGGCAGCGTGGGCAAGACGTTGTATCATCACTTAGGCTCATAGTGGTGGTTGTCGGTTAGAGAAACTCCCACAGTATTATATTATTTTACATGTACACTGAGTTGTTATTGCATTTCTTTAACAAGTTGAGTTGCTGCTATTGTTTTAAATGCTTTGTATAACTACATCATTATTGTTGTTTACTTTGCATTTGAGTTGAGTTATTCATGAGTTAAGTAACGCTAAGGTAAGTGTTCGTTTCAGATTCCTTTTAAGCTTATGTCTTGTTTAGTATTTCCCTCGCTATTCGTACATTCAATGTAATGATGCCATTTGGCCTGCATCGTATTATGATGCAGACACAGGTAACTAGGATCAGCATCTAGCGCCTCGTTGATCCTTTTGAGCACTCAGAGTCAGTTGGTGAGCCACTTTGCTTTCTGGAGGACTCCTTTTACTTTGATTTCTAGTATTCTAGTTGTTAGGATGATCGGGGGTCTTGTCTCGACCTCCCTCATTGTTTAGAGGCTTCATAGACGGATAGTTATAGTTCTTTAGTCATACTCATTTCAGATGTTGTTTCAAGACTTGAGTTTGCCTTATTAGCTAGTTGAATGATTTCTTATTAACATTCTTGAGTTATATCGGTTTATATTTGTTAAGTTAAGTCTTCCATTGAGTAAGTAAGCTAGGCCAAGGGTTCGTTTGTAGCCAGCAATGGTTCTTGAGTGCTAGTCCCGCCCAGGGTGTAGGCACAGGGAGTGAAGAACTTGGTATCAGAGCACAAAGTTTAAGAGTCTTAGGAGGCTGTAGAGTCCTAGTTATCAGTGTGAAGTGTGCCACATCTATAATTAGGAGGCTGTAACACTTAGGAAATTACCTAACTTCTTTCACACTCATTTCGTGCATTAGAGTTTAACCTCTAAAATGTTTCTTCTGATTCGTGCTTGTGTGTGTATTTTAGTTAATCATGCCTCCACGAAGAGTTGTCCGAGGTTGTTCTGCTAGGAGAAACGTTGAGGAGCACGGGGTACCTAATGCACCTAAAGTGCAACCCCAAGGAGAACTCACGAATGTTGAGGTCAAGGAAGCGATTCAAATGTTAAGCCAAGCTGTGACTAACCAGGTTAGGCAACAAAGAGGAGCTAGATAGGAAGTGGTTGATACTTCGAGGATCCGAGAGAAGATGAATCCTCCAAGTTTCACTAGTTCAATCACTAATGAGGATCCAAATAACTTATTGAGGAACTGCAAAAGGTATTTGAAGTTGTGCACGTTGCCGATGCTGAGCGAGAAGAACTAGTTGCATATCAATTCAAGAATGTTTCAAGGACTTGGTTTGACCAGTGGAAGAAGGGTAGAGCTCAGGGAGCACCATGTGTGAGTTGTGCTTGTTTCTAGGAGGGCTTCTTGGGGCATTTCTTTCCTCGGGAACTGAGATATAGGCCAAGGTATGAGAGTTTCTCACCCTTAAGCAAAATTCACTAAGTGTTCATGAGTATGGTTTGAAGTTCACCAACCTGTCCCGATATACTCCAGAGATGGTTGTGGATATGAGGAGCAGGATGAGTCTTTTTGTTGCTGGGTTGTCCCGTCTGTCAAGCAAAGAGGGCAAGGCAGCCATGCTAATTGGGGACATGGATATAGCAAGGTTGATGGTTTATGTGCAGCAGGTTGAGAAAGAGAAGTTGAGGGATGGGAAGGAGTTTAGAAACAAGACGACGAAGACAACGAATGAATCCGAGTAACAGATAAATAATGTGAACCGGTCTTCTTTCAAACAAAAGGAAAAGGGACCTTCTCCATCAGCTGCTAGTGCACCTGCACCCAGAAACAAATGTGAGTATATTAGTCAGAATTCCTAGTACTTCAGGGATAGACCTGTCCAATCTCAGGGTAGTGTGGCACAAGGGGGTAACTGGGTTCCTGCATGTGCTAAGTGTGGTAGAACCCACCTAGGTAAATGTCGCGATGTCTCTACAGGTCGTTTCAAGTGTTGACAAGAGGGTCACTTCATGAAAGAGTGCCCTAAAAACCGGCAAGGTAATGGAAATCAGGGAAATAGAGCCCAAACAGGGCTACACCTAGAGGAGCTGCTTCCGGTACTGGTGGAGAAGCAAACCACCTTTATGGGATCACTAGTCGTCAAGAGCAAGAGAATTCACCAGATGTTGTCACTAGTATGATCAAAGTCTTCACTCTTGGTGTTTATGCTTTGCTAGACCCAGGATCAAGTTTATATTTTGTGACTCCTTATGTTGCAAATAATTTTGATGTTATTCCCGAGAAACTTTGTGAACCCTTTTGTGTTTCTATACCTGTTGGGGAGTCTATTCTAGCTAAGTGAATATATCGTGGTTGTGTCATTTCCATCAATCACAAGAGCACCATGGATGATTTAGTTGAGTTAGACATCGTAGATTTTGATGTCATTCTTGGTATGGACTGGCTTCATACCTGTTATGCCTCCATTAATTGTAGAACTCGAGTTGTTAGGTTTCAAATTCCTAATGAGCCAGTATAGAGTGGAGTAATAGTTCAATAGTGCCTAAGGGTCATTTTATTTCATACCTTAAGGCGAGAAAGTTAGTTTCCAAGGGGTGTGTCTATCATTTAGTCCAAGGTAATGACTCTAGTGTTAAGATACCTCCTATGCAGTCAGTTTCAGTAGTAAAAGAGTTTCCAGAAGTCTTTCCTAATGATCTTCTCGGAGTCCCTCCTAAGACAGAAATAGATTTCGGTATAGAAATTCTTCCAGATACTTGTCCAATACCTATTCCGCTATATAGAATGGCTCCAACAGAGTTGAAAGAGCTAAAAGAATGGTTGAAAGATCTCCTTGATAAGGGTTTTATTCGACCAAGTGTCTCACCTTGGGGCACTCCGGTCTTATTTGTGAGAAAGAAAGAGGGTTCCCTTAGGATGTGTGTAGATTACCATTAGTTGAACAAGGTTACCATCAAGCATAGGTGTCCTCTTCTGAGAATTGAAAATCTCTTCGATCAACTTCAGGGTGCTACTTGTTTCTCTACGATAGACCTCAGATCGGGCTACCATTAGTTGAGGGTAAGAGAATGTGATATTCCAAAGACAACATTCAGTACCCGTTATGGTCATTATGAGTTCTTAGTTATGTCCTTTGGTTTGACCAATGCACCTGCAACATTTATGGACCTTCTGAATAGAGTATTCAAACCTTATTTAGATATGTTTGTTATCGTATTCATTGATGACATACTAATCTATTCTAGGAATGAAGAAGATCATGCTAGGCATCTCAACATAGTTCTCCAAACTCTAAAGGATAAAGATGCGTATGACAAGTTCTCTCAGTGTGAATTCTTTCTTGAGTCTGTGGCATTCTTAGGCCACATTGTGTCTGGAGAGGGAATTAAAGTTGATACTCAGAAAATAGAGGCAGTGCAGAATTGGCCTAGACCCACATCTCTAACTTATATTACGAGTTTCTTGGGGTTGGTTGGATATTATAGAAGGTTCGAAGAGGGGTTCTCATCTATTTCATCCCCGTTGACCAAGTTAACTTAGAAAATAGTGAAGTTTCAATGGTCTGAAGCTTGTGAGAAAAGCTTTCAGGAATTGAAAAAGAGGTTGCCTACTGCCCCAATATTTACTTTACCAGAAGGTACGCAACGCTTTGTTGTATATTGTGATGTGTCTAGAGTTGGTTTGAGTTGTGTGTTAATGCAGAATGACAAAGTTATAGCTTACCCAAGACAGTTAAAAGTTCATGAAATGAACTACCCAACCATGATCTAGAGTTGGCTACTGTAGTATTTTCTTTGAAAATATGGCGCCATTATCTTTATGGTGTTCATGTGGATGTGTTCACCGATCACAACATCTTCCGTATATGTTTACTTAGAAAGACCTTAATCTCAGACAAAGGAGGTGGTTAGAATTACTCAAGGATTATGACATGGGTATTCTTTACCACCCAGGTAAGGCTAATGATGTTGCTGATGCCTTGAGCAGGTTGTCTATGGGTAGTACAACCCATTTTAAGGAAGATAAGAAAGACCTAGTAAGAGATGTGTATAGACTTTCCCGATTGGGAGTTCGACCAATGAATTCCACAGAAGAAGGAGTATTGGTGATGAATGGGGCTGAATCATCATTCGTGTCTGAAGTAAAAGAGAAGCAAGACCAAGACCCTATTTGGTTTGAATTGAAGGAAAATGTTCATAAGCAAAAAGTTTTGGCTTTCGAACAAGGGGGAGGTGGTGTATTGAGGTATCAAAGTAGGTTGTGTGTACCAAGGGTGGATGAACTCCAAGAGAGGATCATGGTATGGCCGAGACTTTGGAATTAAGACGCCTACATATCTCTGGTATTACAAAAATCAGGACATGTATAGTTTTAGATTTAGGAACAAACAAAGCTCCTATAATTGAAAATGCGGTATGATATTCGAACGGGAATGATATCGGCTTGAATGTATAAGATCAGAGTAGCGAGAAGAGCATGACAAGGTGATTTCCAATTTACAGAGAGTTGAAGATGATGAAAATGGTACCTAAATTGAAGTGGAAATAGTTTTGACAATTAAGAAACTGATTTTAAATATTAAACGTGAATGAGAAAATAATTGCTAAGGTTGTGTGACTAAAAATGGGGAGTGATTTGTGGAGTGAAATAAGGAAGAGATAAACATTATTTTTGGGAGTTAGGATTTACAAGAAATTTTGGAGGATTCCCAGCTGTAGGAGTAACTCCCTGCCTTAAAGGCTAATAATAAAAAATTGTTGAATGGTCACTTTCCATTAGTAATTTTTCAAAAATGTACTCTTTGGAAATCTTGCAAATGAGCAAGTCTCTAATGAGCTATAGTCAAGGTTTAAAACGTACCCATGGATATTGAGCTTTGGTTTGTCGTACATTTTGAAATTTGAAACTTAAAACTTAAAAATTTGAGTTTTTAAAATTGTAATTTTTAAAGCTTGAAATTTTATTTGGACATGCATTTCTACTTGGAAAAAAATTAAAATTTTAAAAGTGAAACTGAAACTTTTTCTTTTTACGATAGATTTTTAAAATATGACACAAAATCTATTATCAAACGCTCACTTAATTCAATTTTGATATAAATCTTACAACTATATATTAAAAAATGACTCCCAGTAACGTCGAACAAGAAAGGGAGTATATGTAAGGAGTTATACTATTAAATTCGCTAATAGGAAAGAGAAAAAATTAGAAATTCAAAAATATATTGATGAAAGTAATTGTAGAGAGATTTGTGGAGTGAAAAAATGAAGGAAAATCATAGGTAGGAGATTTCAAATTAATGTATCCGAAAAAATAAATGATGGGAGCAAAAAAATGGGATTTTTGATATCTTTTAAAATGGTAGGAAAAATAAGAAAATATGATAATAAATGATGTGTAGTTAGGTAATTTTTCCTTCATTTTATGCACCATTGTATGATAAAATAAATTGGTGATATAGCAGAATACGTAATAATGTATAAGCACAGTTAGAAAATCAATGATGTATCATGTTCTACACCATTCTATACACCAAAAACTATACTATTTTTATTAATGGTGATAACATTTACTATTTCTTCAACATAGTCATACTAACCTTAGGTTCTTCAACATCTTCATTTTCCTTTTTCATTTTATGAAATGATCTTAACTCTTCTAATGTTGCAGATCCATGAACTTCTTCATGTCAGCAATTGTCCATCAACTTTATCCTCAAATGCTTTCAACTCTTTACGAAACTAATAACAAAAAAATAATGCATCAGATTAGAATTATGACAAAAAATAATAATAGTATGAAGACATAACACAAACTAGTGAAACTTCCTGAGAAAGCTTTTGGAAATGTTCTGTTTTTGTGAAATTGTTGGCATCCTTTTCAGTGTGAAGTTTTGAA
Organism: Solanum stenotomum; assembly: GCF_019186545.1. Classification (NCBI taxonomy): domain Eukaryota; kingdom Viridiplantae; phylum Streptophyta; class Magnoliopsida; order Solanales; family Solanaceae; genus Solanum; species Solanum stenotomum. The sequence goes on from NC_064283.1 coordinate 41,437,157, forward strand.
GTATGAGGCAATTTCTTCTCATTTGGATGTACATAACTCAAAGTATCTTGCTTATCAGGCAACAATGATTCATTCTTTTGAATAAGATCTTCCATCTCAATAACAAGCAACTCATCGGACGTCAAAACAAGATCTTTATATTTATACTAGCAATCATAAATGAAAGAAAATATATGGTTAGACAAATGTATGTGTGCAATAATTAACCATTATGTCATTAAAATAAGAAAATAATATTTACCTGATTACTGTACTTTCTGAACATTCCTTTCTTGAGAAAGTCAAAAAAATCTTGTTCTTTGAAATTTTCCACTTGAAAATGTGAGGTGTAATATGGCTTGTACAAATTGCAATAGATTGATCAACTTTGTTGGCAATTTTATAAAACCAAACTTGCAATGAAAGTGGAAATCCAAAGAATTTGACATAGTGGTTCAGGGTCATTATCCAATTGATGAAATATCGACTTTAACAGATCATAAAAGGACAAGTTACTCCATGGATAACTACTGTATTGACCACTTTCCACCAAATAAAAATGATCTTTTGGAAAATAAGAAAGGTTTGGTGGAGATGAAAGAATGAATGTACTTATAAAGTAAAGAATGATCATGTTGAAAATATATTCATCCTTAATCAACCCTTCTTCCTTGTAAACTCTAATTAGATCGAAGAATTATGAAAGTACAAACTCATAAGCTTTGATGGACTGTCGGGGACAAAAATAAAATTTGTATGTCATCCATATTTGAAACCAGTTACAATGCCAAATTCCTTTATGCCAAAATGTAGATCACGATGAACATATCGTTGCGATCATTTTCTAGCTCAACATACATAAAGCTTCTGATGAGTTGGGGTTGAACCATTATTGAAGGCAAATCAAGTAGAAATCCAAAAGGGGATTTCTTAAACAAGTGAAGCATGTTGACTTTGGAAAGACGTTTAGTTATCTCGTTGAACACATTAACATTGGCGTATGAACACCAATGTGATTGTTTCTTCTTTAGCTATAATTTTTTTTTAGAAAAACTAAATAATTCATTTAAGTCAAAGAACTACAAATAGATCTATGGAAACTGTAAAATGTGAATGTCACTTAGAATACAGACATAACTACAAATATAATTCTGAATCATGATTTATATCATTTTATATACCAACATAGTATGAAATTCCATATATAATTTGAACAAATAAAAACAACTAATATATGTCATTCTATACAAGTAAACAAGTAAATCGCTTGCAATATTAAAAAATAACAATATAAAATGAACTTTAAGAAGTACAACAAAAAAAAAACAAAAAAATAAAAGATAACATACCTTGGATAACTTTGTCCTTTTCGTGTTACCGTGTTTAACGACTTTTGTTTTCCCATGATGCACACCACATTTCTACAAAAAAAATAACTAAAATATATTATGCATGTTTAGAATCAGAAACCAAATGTTATGAAAATTTTGGGGAAAAAAATGTACCTTGGTAATTTTTTGCGATTTTGATTTGGTACCTTGTTGAGACGGATTCTTTTTGCAATTGGTATATGGTCTTCAAAATCGCTATCATGAGGACCCTCAATATTCGTAAAGAATTTCTCTTTACCCTTTTTCCTCCATAATTGGGTTTAACGACATCATCTTCTTTCTCTTTACCCTTTTCATTGTTTGTTTCAATCACCTCAATTATACGAACTTCACTACTTTTGGGAGAAGGGGTGGAAGCAGTCAACTGAAAATTTGGTGTTTAACATAGAATCGGACTGTTAACATTGGTATTATTCTTCATCAAACGAAGGACCCTTTCGGGGTGTAGTCATAATCAATTTTTTCAAGAAGCAATGTCACGACCCAATTTCTCGAGTCATGATAGCACCTACTATAACCCACCAGTAGGTAAGCCAACCTGTAACCCGGAATTGCAAGTAATGAGTCTGAGGGCAGAAACTAAACAAGAATAGGCAAAATTTAAGATAACAATATAAAAAGGCGGAAGTAAACCAAAACATATATATACAAATAAAGATCCCTCCCAGAACCTGAAAGTCACTAGTACAGAGCTACTAACAAAACGAGTACAAGTCCCAAAAGTGGACCACAGAAAAGTGGACTGTATCGAAAGGTACAAGACAAGTCTATATATACAGATGGAGACTGAAATAGTACAAAACATCATGTGCTCAACCCCGTCTCCGGATCAGACTACTCTAAGAATGATGTCAATGCTGGTCACTAGTGCTCGGACCTGCATCACAAAAACAGATGCAGAGCGTAGCATGAGTACCAAAACAACAGGTACCTAGTAGGCATCATAGGCCGACTGAGCTTGAAGAGTAAAGGCAATATGAAAAGAAGGAATAGCACAAACAGAGGTCAAGAGCGAAAGTCTAAGTAAACAATGGAATGCACACGAGTGTAGAAAGAACTAACTAAAGTAATTTATAAGCTAACTACACCTAATTGGACCCCCATAAGCCCAGAAGGTACACTGGTGCACAAGTTTAAATAAAAACCCGAATGGACCCCCAAAAGCCCGATGAGTACACAGAATAACTATAACTAAAGAGAACAGAACCCAAGACCGGAGAACATCGATCCAGAACCTTAAACCCAATTAGTAGAATCTGACATTACGGAGGCCGGACCTCGAACCGGATGCTCACCAGAAGTACCCAAGTAACCAATCACGAGTATCGAGTAACTGAGGCCGGACCTCTAACAGGATGTTCTAAATAAGTATTCGGCTGATCGAGGTCGGACCTTGAACCAGATGCTCTTTGAAAATATCAATGAGGTTGAGGCCGGAGCTCGAATTCGGATGCCCGACAAAGGTTCCAATGTTGCTGCTGAAAGAGTCCCAATCGATCCATGATCATAAATTCCCGTGGAACGCCGTCCACACTTAGCCAATCAATGTAAGTCCTTGGAAAGGAATCAAAAACCAACTTCAAATCGCGAAGCGAAACCCAATGTCGCCGACATAACTCGTGAAGCCGTAGCATCGAGATAAGGATAACTATCATCAGAGCAAGCGTATCGCCTAGCTAAGGCCCAAATATCAGACTCAAGTCTGCTACACCAGTCTACAGGGATCTAAGCCGGCCGANNCCCAATCGATCCATGATCATAAATTCCCGTGGAACGCCGTCCACACTTAGCCAATCAATGTAAGTCCTTGGAAAGGAATCAAAAACCAACTTCAAATCGCGAAGCGAAACCCAATGTCGCCGACATAACTCGTGAAGCCGTAGCATCGGAAAGATAAGGATAACTATCATCAGAGCAAGCGTATCGCCTAGCTAAGGCCCAAACTATCGGACTCAAGTCTGCTACACCAGTCTACAAGGATCTAAGCCGGCCGAGCAACGTCGGGGCAAAACTAAGGCCAATCAGTTCTGAATTTTGCATTTCTAAGGCAAGCCCTAGCCAAACCTAAACTAAGGCCCAACATGCTTCAAATAAACAGTAATCAAGCATACAAGTACTCCACATAGCAAAGAGGGTCAATTAATAACACATAGCATGCTCACAGTTACCCGCTAATTCTTAAAATAGGCCGAAAACATGATTTCTAAACACCTATGCAAGATTCAATAACTACCCTACCCAAATCCCAACTAATCAACATGCATTCACATATTGGAGCTCAATCTAAGAGAGGGAGGCCATAGCCTACCTGTAGGCCGATCACGCACACTCTAAAGTCACTTCTCTGGAGCTTTCCCTTTTCGAACGGTCTCGAAACACTTCCACGCTATCAAAAATAGAGTCAAAATGTTATTATGGTCGTTTAGACACTAAAATTGCAAGAAACAGAGACAGGCCAATTTCGGAGTCAAAATGGGGAAAGTGGGACCCGCGCTGGAAATTCTGGAATTAACCCCAAAAATAGGTCCTAAACACCTCCCCGAACTTGTGTTCCAAATTAGAACACAATTCAAGGCTCGGATAGTCCCAACACAATTGCTGAAAATAACCATACCACGATGATCCTCACGAAAAATCCCACAATTTTGGACCTAAAATGGCCAAGAAATCATCTTCCAAAATTTTCCAAAAATTGAGCTTGAAAATGAGCTATGGCAGCAGCTAAATAATAATTCTTACCTCCAACGAAGCTTCAAATACGAATTCCAACAACGTCAACGCGTTCTCCTCAAAAAATCACTCAAGATAGCCCCAAGAATCACTAAAATCAGACTTGAAATGAGAGAGTTATGAAGGTTTGAAGTTGAGAAATGAGGCTGAAATGAGGCTTTTAAAAGTCGAAACCGGTCGCTAAAAAGTCCAAAAATCTGGCCATTAAAAGCCCAAAATCTGGTCGGTAAAAGGACTGCACCAGATTTCAGCTTTTGCTATTTTTTAAAGTCTCTGATGGGGTGCTCGTAATTCGTTTGGAACCCGATAAAAATAAAATATATATGCTACCCTACTAAATTAGACATTCCAGACTCAATGGCCCAATCAAAATTTCCATCAGAAATCATCTCGATAAAAAGTGGGTCCCACTCCCATAGGCCATTTTAACCAAAATCCACTAAGGGGCTCGAAATGAGTCCGGAGGCCTCGGGAGTCAAACGAAAGGTCGTTATAGAAAAAACTTGACGTTCTCAGGCTAACCACGCTGACAAAATTTTCATACGAGCGCATTTTCCAAGAATGTTGACCAAAGTCAACCTTAGGTCGAATTTCAAAGGCTAAAATGCCTAATGGTCCAAACTCGCACCGAAGGCCTCGATACTCATGCCAGCCTTACTACCAGCCTAATTTGGTCATTTCAGAGCTGATGGAATCGTCAGAATTCCATTCTGAGGTTGTTTTCATGACGTTTTGACTAAATTCAACTATTTAAGCTTTAAAGTCTCTAAAACACGGAAAGCTGCACAAAATCCAAACGAACGACCAAATGACCAAACAATTAGTGCCAGTAAGTCATAAATGACTTGAGGTCACTATAGGAATGCTCTAAACAACGAAAATAAGGCGGTTACACAGAAATGACCTGAAGGGTCATTACAAGCAAGAACAATTATGTGTTATAATAGATAATCTTTAGAAAAGAAAAAAAGACTTTACATGAATTTGTTAATATAGAAATAGATACAAACCTATTGTTGATAAGGATGATTTTGAAAAGGATGAAAAAAAAAGGATGAGAGAAGGAGTAATCAGTGCACATCAAAAAGGATGAAAAATAGAAAAAGATGAAAACTGGAGTAAACAGTGCGTCAATATCGATGAAAATAAGAATGCAATTTTTCCAGTGTAACAATGGTATTCATCCATGTGAAGATTAATAAGAGAGAGAAAGTGAGATATTTACTAAAGAAACGTATCAAAATACAATTCTGATTGGGATTCCAAAAAGTAAACATAATAAAAAGAAAATATGAGTCCCAAAAAATCAACTCACTTGCAATACCCTATATTAAAGTAAGGACATAAAGGTCATTTAGCACTTATTGGTAAAAAAAAGAGGGGGGGGGGGGGGGCCCTAACAGAAGCAACAACAATGCTGTAATTAAGAAAAGAAAAAGAAGAGGGTGAATCTGGTAGAGGGAAAAGCAACAACTAGTGTAGTTTCATCGATAAGAAGCAACAAGTGTTTATTGTACTTACGAAGAAGAAAACCCAACATGTTTAAGCAAAAGTTCTGAGGTATTATTTCATCCCTTCGTTATAGATATAAATATATATATTTATATCACGAATTTGGGGTAAATCCTTCCCTTTCCTGTACGATTTTACCTTGATCCATAGTAGCTTCACCATGAGAGACTCTTAATCTAGAAAATTTGTTGTGGGTGCTATAATTTTGTAACCAGAGGTATTAATTTGGACAGTAAGGTGTAATTTGGAGACAAAGGTAGATGGATAAGTTATGTAAATTGGTTGAAGTTAGGAGATTAAGCATCAGATTACTCTTGACCTGAATAATTAGAATATAGTAAGTTGATGAACAATCAGAAAGTCCAAAAGGGTTAGATATATTTATCTTAGTCTATGAATTAGACGTAATGAGAAAACTAACTCGAGATATATATGAATGTGATTATAGATTGACCAAAGGAATTCGTACGAGTAATCGAGAGGCAAGCTTGGTAACTCGACCGGAGTGTTGTGAGTAGTAATCTTACCACAATTGATGTTTTATAACTTGCGGGATTTTCACATGGTTTATAAAGTAAATGTGTTACCGAATATTTTGAACTTGCATGTAGGACAAGTCTTTTATTGGATATCATATTGAAAAGATTATTTGAGATGATCTCATTCTTACAAGATATGATTACTGTTATTGAAAAGGTTTTACACTTATTTGAGAAATAGTATTTGGACAGGTGATTGTTAAACTTTGAAATGATATGGTTTGATAAGATTTAAATGCTCTGTTCGATTTTGAAATTCTTCTACTGCTTACAAGAAAAATATAAATAGGAGTAGACCTTGATGAATCCTGTAGCTAACGGTGGGTTCGTTAGACCTGGTGCACCTTGTAGTTACTGATTACTGATAAAACCCTTGCTAGTGGGAAGATAGAACTAGTATATTGTTACGGATATCCCTCGGGTAGGGATCTACTGATATGAATATTTAACTCTTTTATGAAGAGTTCACTGTTATTAGTTACTTCTTAAAGAGAAGGCCACACTGATTACATGATTCATCCTTAGAAACCTCTCAGTTACAAGATTTGATATGAAAATGTTTTTTTGAGTTTACTATTAAGTATTTACATTGATTTTGCTTATATGAGGCACATAAGATTGAATATTGTTATTGTTTCTAAAAGAGCACTATTTTATCATTATGATTATTATACTAGCATGTTTTTTTACTTGTCCCTCGTTAAAATGGTTGTGGTTAAGTATTATTACTCACTGAGCTAGCGTCTCACTCCTCGCTAATTGTTTTTACAGAGAACTCAGATGGTATTGAAGAGGATTTCATTAACTAGTGTGTGGTTTGGTAGCATCTGGTGACCCCACATTGCTTCGCGTGACAAGAGAACTATTGATTTGTTATATTTATTTAGTTTCTTTTAAAAACTCTTAGAGTCGCTCCATTTGTCATTCCTTTGATTTGAGTCAAGATTAGTCCTTTGAATTGTAGTCAAGTGACTAGTTTGGAACTTTTTCCGTAATTTGGAGATGAATTGGTTTTATTGCATGACAATTGGATCATTGATGGCTATAATGTTGTGGTTTATAGTTTATATCAGTTGTGTTGTGAATTTCTGGGACATAAAAATTCAGGATAGACCTAAAAACAAAGGAGACTCTGTCCAATTTTCTGTAGAATGTAAGGCTTGCTTTGGGATTCTCCCCCTTAGCGTCGGTCACGTTACTATCTTGAGTCGTGACATCACTAACCAAAAAAATAGTAAATATATCAGGTAGAACCTCTTAAATCGTGTATATTATTATTTTTTAATAAATTGTCTTGTTTGTAATTAAAATGTTATTTTTGCAAATAAAAAGGTTAAAATAATATTATGTAAATTATGGTCTTAGAATGTAAATTATTGTAATTTTTCCTTCTTTTATTCATTAATTGAATAATAGCTAAATGGTCATCTGAAAATTTAAAATAGGCCCAAAGTGTAGATCCATTTGGTCAAGACTCAAAAATTCAAAAGAAGAATTAGCCCACTAACACAAAAATTCAAACTTCTAACATATCTTGAAGATCAAACACAACAAGTAAGGCAGAAAAAAAATGAAAATAAAATAAAATAAAATTCGAAATAAGATTCAAGCAAAAACTTCAACATGATAAAATTTAAAGAACACTAACAAAATAATACAAAACCCGGCACCAAAAATGACTTATATGGTTAAAAAAAGGTTGTGATAGTGGCGGATTCGGATAAAGGATGAGAGGGGAAAAAGATTAACATAAATTTTCGGGTGAATGGGGGTCGCCGAAAAACTTCACCGAAAAATTTTTGACGGAATTTTGACATAAAATTTACATCAAAAGATAGCTCTTGAAGAGCTCTACACATTTATGTAAATGGTATAGGATAGGGATAACCGAAACTTCATAAATCTAAAGAAAAAAGTGATGATTTGTGTTCAATTTTTCTTAGATCTATGAAGTTTGGCTATAGATAAAGATGAATGGTTTGTGGATTTGTGTAGAGGAGGGTGAAAGGAAGAAATGGTAAAATTTTGAAGAAATTTTTCGGCCATGGGGTGGTGGCCGCCAACGGTGATGGTGGTAGGTGGAAGCAAGGGGAGAAGAAAAATAAAATCAAAATAAGGCCAAAATTCTGATTTTTGGAGTTTTGTATTTTTGCTAGGGTCACATAAGAGTCCTTTGATCAAAATATTATGAATGGTTGAGATTCAATCTTGACCATTGCTATTGGACCGGGTCTAAAATTGATTGGGCTATCAGAATTGGGTCTAAATCAGCCCAATTCAATCAAAATTGAGTCATTTGGGCCAATTTAAAAAAATAATACAAACAAACCAAAAATATAAAATACAAAACAAAACGTAAGAAAAGACCTTACTATATATTGTAGGAGTAAATTTAAACATGTCAAAAATTAGGTGTTCACGATGGGGACCACAACCTCCCTATTGGCTTGAGCCGTCATGGCTTGAGACAACACTTGAAAAGTAGCCCTAAACTCCGCATTTGTCAACCGAAACTTGAGGAGCTTGAGGAGGATCTTCTCATTCCACATTCTCTCCCACATACCTTCTAGCATATGTCCTTTGAGTGGCCATATCCTGTAGAGCATAGGATAAGGATTAGGAGAGAGACATTATAGAGTAAACTCTATCGCACGACATAGAGTAATGAAAGAAGTGGATTTTCCTAAACATATTATAACATCTCATTAATAAATGTGGCGCGCTTCACACTCATGAATAAGACTCTATTCGACGTGGCTTATGAGACTTCCTAGGACATTTCTAAACCTTGTGACTTGATTACCAAGTTTATCATGACCCAAGGTAGACCCTAGGTGTAACATGACGTATAAGACCCCGATAGGCCCCATACAAGCCACCTTATCATATATCATACAAGATAATAGAAATGTAAAAGAATTAATAGACAGTTTCAATATATAAGAGTTTATAAAATGAAGCAGAGATCCCTAGCCATGGAAGTGCTAATCTGGAACGTCAGACCCTACATTTTTATAAGAAATGTAGGTAAGAGTATGCGTTAGTACAAAGATGTACCAAGTATGATAGCAATGCATAAAACATATAAATCATGCTTAAAAGAGACATTTTCATGATATGCAATGACCAAACTAAAACATGAATTAAAAGGGTTAGAAAACATAAGTCATAAAACATGGTCAATACAAGTTAACTTCTTTAAAGAATTCATGAGATACTTCTAAAAGTAACCTTAGTTCATTATTGTGGGAGATTTTACCTTTAACCGACATGTAAGACCATGTGAGCTATTAACATGGAATTCAGTGTCTACCCCACACTGAAAAGATGTATCCAACTTGTCAAGGTAAGACCATGAACTTCTAGCTATAGTGGACCCAATAGCTAATGTCTATCTAGACAACCTATAATGACGCATAGTTTATGGGATATGGATAATCGTCACTTGTCCACTCGGTGCTAAGCATAAATCTCACGAAATATTGATTAGTCTTAACTTTTCTTATCATTAATAAGACATGGGTAATCACCCCTTTTTCTTAGCATTTTGAGGTCATGGGTAATTGCCGCTTGCCTCATTATTAGAATAGCTCCTTAACTTTGATTCATTTTAGATGAGAAAACCTTTCAACCTTAGAATCCTTTATGTGAGAAAACCTTTCACAATCATGCTTTCATATGTATATGAGAAATCCTTTCACAACACAACAACACCAACATTGATACTTCACTCTCAAAGCATCCTTAAAGCATTTACATCAATTTCATAAGAACATGCATAATTTCATAAACTCATCTTTAATAGTTCAAAACCCACATTATATCTCATAACTTGGAAAACATGGGGTATGCATGGGTTCATGGGATTTCATCTCAAAATCATGGAATTATCTCAATTCATGCATAATGGTTCAAAAAACAATCAAATAAATCAATATTGAAAAGAATCCAAAACCCTAACTTCAATTGGGGATTTCTAACTTCAAAATTGAGGAATTTGGGAACTCTATGGAGGAAAGGGCTCCATAGATGAAGACTATCATGCTAAAAGCTTGACTTCAATAGAGGACTTGGAGAATTTTCTTGAAGCCCTAGCCTTCTTCTTCAACCTTCTAGAGAGAGAAATATTTGAGAGAAGGAACTTGTTCTTCTTTTGAGATTTGAGAGAATGAATTGATTTAGAAGACTTTGGGGGATTAAAAACGTTTATATAGGCTTCAAATAGATGATAAAACGATATAGTCTTAGGATAGAATAATTAGGAAAGATCCAAAAGCCCCTTTAAAAATGACCGTCGATGGGGACCTATGATCCGTGGGTCCACCTACAGATCATCCTGGTCGATCGTTGATGGGTTCAGAAACTATGATTTTAGACCTTTGACTGACGGGACCCATGTACAGTCCGTGAGGCCACCTACGGTTCGTACATGCCCAATTGTGGGTCTCACTTTTGGCTCTAAAATTTCACTAAGTCTGAGACTCACCTACTAAACCTACCTACGACTCGTACATAGGTTGACGGACCATCCCTGGTGAACCATCGAAAAGTATTGGAACTTGACATTTTGAAAAAAAATTTGTACTGCCACCCACGAAGCGACCTACGGTCTGTGTGTCAGTCCACGGGCCTTTGGTGGCTTCGTTGGGACTGGCACCAGATTCTACAAAAAGATGCAATTCTATCTTTTTTTTATTCGAGGTGTTATAATTTTTTAAAAAATCACATAAACAAAATATTTTTGATAGCAAATTAATAGGGATAAATGTGCAATCTAATATTGAGAAAAGACATAAAATAACACTTGAAGTCATCCCGAATTTTTAAAAAGACATCTTAACTTGGCATGCGTCCTATTACCCCACGAAACATTTCAAATCATAATAAATACATACTTTTTGTACAACTTGTATTCTCAATGCCCGAGTGTGTGTCTCACCCCCCAATAATAATATTATAATGTTTATTTTTTTTATTTTTATCTTCTTTGATTTATTTCTTTATTTTCCTCTCTTTTTTCTTCAATTCATCTTAACCCAGCCATTTGTCCCTCTTTGTTGACAATTCTGTGGCATGATTACCATCACCACCATTACAATAACACTAATTTCACTGTGTCTAACATCAAATCACCACCAAATAAAAATAAAATTGAAAAATCAAATCCTACCAAATTAAATTTTGACAAATTAAAATCTCTATCAAAATCTCAATTTTGTGTACTTTTCATTTGATTTTTGCTCTAAATCAAGAAAATGTATTTTTGCAACGACGAAAACTCTCTCCGAATTTAGATGGGTAATTCTTACTTGGTCTGGACAAGATTCCACCTCGGATCAAGGATCACCTGAAACAACACCAACAATTCTGTCTTCGACGTCGCCTTCAATCTTTCTGACGCTTCTCTCACCGAGATCTTTCTGATTTTTCTGTCATCTTATTTCACTTTCATCTTTTTTCTTTTCAATAATCTTATTAAATCTACTCTACTTCTTATTTTTGAATGTCATAACCTTATGTATCTTAGATTTTTCTCAAAATTTTGTCAATGACTCTATTTTTGACATAATTTTCATTCTCCTTTACCTCGAATAACTCAGCTTGAAATTCAATTTCTCCTTGCTGGTGAAAGTATTGTGGCTTAGCTAATGGTTTGGAAATTTTGGGTCTATGAAGATGAAGAATAAGGAAGAATTGAAAATACAACAAAATAAATTGAGTAAATTAAAGAAAATAGAATTTCTAATTAAATAAATATTAAAATTTAAAAAATTCAAATTGGCAATGCTATATGTTTTCTTACATTGGTGTGGGTGTGTATTTTTGCTGCACTTCCTCCCCAAGGTCCGGTGCAGGGGACATGTCCGAAAGTCCTCTGAAAAAAGAGGACGACGGGGGAGAGGCTGATGCGGCAGAGTCATTTTCCTCGGATAAGTTGAGGTCTATCAAGCGTGAGAACACAATTATTGTGAAGACGAGTTAAAAGTGTTTATTTATTGTTATTTGAAATGGTTCTATGAGGGTAATAAGACCCCTGCAAACTTTAGGTGTCTTTTTGAAAAATCGAAACAACTTCAAATGTCACTTTATGTCCTTTCTCTTTACTATTTTAATACATGTATAATTAAGGCCGAACGCATAAGCGGCCCCTTGAACTTGTAAGGATTTTTCGTATAGACACCTTAACAAGGACTCCTTCCTATTGAACACTTAAACCACTCAAAAATTGTACCTATCAAACACACCTGGTTGACTTGGCACTTATCGTGTGAGGCATTTGTTTTAAGGTGGAGCGCATGACATTACACATCTCCTATATGGAAAATCTAATCCTACGTGGTAATACACATCACAAAACACCCAACCCCTCAGTCATTTCTCTAAATCCCCAAAACGTGTTCCAAAAAACCGTAGATATTCTTTCAAGATTCCCGCTCAATATGTGGTCGATTCAAGAAAGTTGATCAATAATCTTCATGTTTTCATCCTACGGCGTGGTCGATTCAATAAAATAATTCTTGTTGTTGTGTTTTAGGGCTGATTCGATAAAGCAAGGAGATTTTGTGTTAAATCTTGTGAAGTAAGTTCATTTTTGAATCTTTATGACTATTGCTATCAATTTCCCCTTTAAATATAGCGTCTCTTTTGTATATTACTACAGTGATGATGTTTTGTACATTTGTGAATAAAGTTTGAATTTTTTAGGGTTTCCTTGTCAGTAATTTGTCGGTTTATTTGACTTTTTTTCTAGGGAATCTTATGGATATTATTATAGTAACTCGTTTTCACCATAGTGGTAAATTTGTGGAAGACACATCTGGTGGAGGTCTCACTTACATAGAGGAAAGTGAAGTGGAATATGTAGGTATCGATAAAGACCACTTTTCTTTAATGGAATTGCTTTTTTATACTAGAGATTTGGGGTATGTTACTGTAGGTGGGTTTTATTTTAAAGACCCTACAACCAATAACTTTGTCTTAGTGGATAACGATTTCAGCTTACTAAACCTTATAAAAGACCTAGGTGATGGTGACTTTTTGGACTTGTATGTTCAACATGTTATAGATGAGGTAGAAATTATTAAAGATGGGGTCCCTACAGGTTATCTTTGTGGGCCAACAGTTGGTGAAATTATTAATGAGGATGGGGTAGAAAACTCACATAATATTAATGTGGATGAAGAGTTACAATAAGGAGCTGCCCAATCTGAGAATATTAGTGTTGAAGTTGGTGTGGATGAAGGGTTACAACAAGGAGCTACCCAATCTGAGAATATTAATGTTGAAGTTGATGTAGATGATACATCAGATCTTGAAGGTGTTGAAATAGATTGGGATATTAGTGATGATTCACGAGAGTTTGCTATTCCAGATGATGATGACTCAGAGATTGATGAAGAGTTGAGAACTCTTAGAAATGAAAGAAGAACCAAATTGCAGAGGAAAAAACCTGATTCTACAGAGGAAATAATTCTTGGAGTAGCTGGTGTTGATAGAGGATTTGAAGACATTGGAAGGAACAAGGCTGCTAGGTATGTAGGCAGATTGGGGGGAGATGAGCAATATATTGATAGTTCAGAACTGGATAGTGATGACAGTAGGGATGAATTAGATCCTGAAGCTGTGGAAGGTGTTGATTTACCAGCTAGAAGAAAAAGTAAAAAGGTTAGATTTGATCCTGATTGTGTAGTTGCTATATTTGAGCTTGGTATGGTATTTGAAAATGCCATAGAATTTAGAAAGGCTGTGGCAGAGTATGCTGTGGAATATAAAGTCAAATTAAAATTGAGGCCTAATGAAAAACATAGAGTCAGAGTTAAATGTCAGCATAAGAAATGCAAATGGTTGTTGTATGCTAGTCTAGACAAAGACTCTGGTGACTTTATTGTTAAGAATTACTATCCTGTTCATCAGTGCCCTACCACAACCAAAAACAAGTTGTGTACATCTAACTTTATTGCAAATAAGTTTAGGGACAGAATAGTTTCTCAACCTTATATAAAGTTGTGGGAAATTCAAGAGTTGGTGAGGAAGACGACAGGATTGTATGTTGGAAGAACTCTTTGTTATCGGGCAAAATTGATGATTCTCAAGGAGTTTATGGGTGATTGGAAGATGGAGTTTGCAAGGTTGTGTGATTATGCAGACATGATAAAACAGACTAATCCTGGTAGTTCATGTTGGGTGAGGACAGACATGGAATCTACTCCAGGAAAGAATATGTTTGTTTACTTTTATGTTTGTTTTGATGCATTAAAGAGAGGTTGGTTGGAAGGATGTAGAAAAATCATTGGTTTTGATGGATGCTTTCTGAAGGGTGCTTGCAAGGATGAATTATTAGTTGCAATTGGTAGGAATGGAAATCAACAAATGTTTCCAATTGCTTGGGCAGTTGTTGATCAAGAAACAAAGCACAGTTGGAGGTTCTTCATCAACTTCTTGATACAAGATCTAAACGTAGGCACTGGACATGGATTGACTGTGATGTCTGATATGCAAAAGGTTAGTTTAATGTTCATTTTATTTAATTTTGATCTCATTGCCTATTTATTTAATTATTATTAGTCATAAATTTCAATTATTATGATATGTAGGGTCTTGTAGCAGCCATAATGGAGTTGCTACCAGATTGTGAGCAGAGGATGTGTGCTAGACACATCTGGTCCAATTGGCAGAAGAATTGAAGAGGAGAAGAAAGAAGAAAACAATTCTGGAGATGTGCAAAATCAAGTTTTGAGGTAAAATTTCAAGATGAAATGGATAAACTTGATAAACTTGGTAATAAGATCTGTGGAGACTTGTTACATTATGAAAAAAAGACATGGTGTAAAGCATATTTTAAGGAGCATGCTAAGTGTGATGTTGTTGAGAATAATATGTGTGATACATTTAATTCTTGGATATTAGCTGCTAGACATAAATCATTTATCACCATGTTAGAAGAAATTAGACATAAGATAATGGATAGAAATGTTGAGATGAGAAAATTTGTTGACACTTGGATATCAGACATTTCTCCTATGGCAAGTTTAGTACTTGAAGAAAACAAAGATTATGCTAGAGATTGTCAAGTTAGGTTCAATGGCCAATTTGGATATGAAATTTCAGATGGTCATTATAGGCATATTATTGATATCAGAAAGAAGACATGTACTTGTAGAACCTGGCAGTTGAGAGGCATACTATGTCAACATGCTGTTTTGGCTTATCAGCATGCAGGCCAAGACCCTGAAGATCATGTTGTACATTGGTATAGAAAAGATACTTTCATGAAGGCATATAATTACTTTATCCAGCCAATACCTAACATGAAAATGTGGCCTCACACTAGTGATATAGTGATTGAGCCTCCTAAACCAAAGCAAATGCCTGGCAGACCACCAAAATGCAGAAGAAAGTCAAAGGATGAGCCAAGAAAGAAGTATAGAAAGTTGTCCAAGAGAGGTGTAAAAATGACTTGCTCCAAGTGTCATCAACAAGGCCACAATAATAAAGCCTGCAAATATGTGGTAATACTCAAGCAAACCTTTAATTACTTCAATTAAATAGATAAAATGCAATACAATTTTTCTTCTTCTTATTTACACTATTAAATCTTCTGAAATGGGTCAGCCTGGAAGCTCAAGCCAACCTGCTAGCTCAAGTCAGCCTCAAAGCTCAAGGCAACCTACAGGTTATAGCCAACCACCAAGCTCAAGTGTAGGTTCTAGCCAGCCACCAAGCTCAAGGCAACCAAGAAGCTGTAGCCAACCACCAAGCTCAGGCCAACCTGTAGGTTCTAGCCAGCCACCAACCTGGAGAACATCACAACATGTTAGCTCAGGCCAACAATCAACTTCTATCTGTGATGATACTTCAATTGTTAGAAGAGTTCAACAAGCTGGAAAAGGCAGGGGAAGAGGCAGGGGAAAAGGCAGGGGGAGAGGAGGTGATGATACTTCAACTGTTACAAGAGGGCAACAAGCAGGAAGAGGTAAGGGAAGAGAAGGAGCATCAACATCAACACGAGGAAACAAAAGGCCTAAGACTGTGGGATTTGGCATCTACACTGATGATCTAAGTGGCAGACAAACATTAAATGTAAGAGTATAACCAACTTCAATTATTTATAATCCACTTTTATAATAGGCACTTAGTTTAGTTTCTTGTATACAGCCTGGTACAACAGGTGAAAGAGTTGTTACTCCAGCTGTTTTCAAGTGTGCAACACCAACAAATATTGATATTGGTTATAAGCCTCGTGGACTGAAATGGAAGGGTAAAGATGCTGTCACAACTCCACAATTACAACGCATGAGTAAGTCCAAAGGGGGTGGATCTGCAAACGTCTAGTGCAACAAGAGCAAGAACAGATGGGTGTGACTACTTTAATATGTTTTAGGTGTTTTTGATGTACACTTGGGGGTTGTTTTATTTGAATTTGTAATGCAAGCAGGAAACAATACTAAGACTGCTTTAATATGTTTTGTGATGTTTTTGATGTACACTATAACTAGTGGTTTAAATGTGGATTTTCTTACAAGGAAATGCCAAGAATTTTTTGTCAATCATTCATGCTTGTTTGGAGCTTAATGTTATTGGTTGTTCACTTAGTATGGTTATTGTTCTTTGGAGGTGAAGAAAGCAAGGAAGAAGCTTGAATGTCACTTAAGGCATCTCTGTATCCTCTTTGCGACGTGGAGAGGAATTATAATTTGGCTCATGAAATCAAATTCCAGGCAGAGCACTCCGTTCCCTCTCCGCGAGGGATTCCTAAATTGATTCAACAAAGCAAGTTTGAGGCTACTAATACAATAGATTAATGAACAATACGATAGATTAATGAACAACTTATCTCCATTCCTTCTTCCAAAATCAGTACAACAGAAACACAAGACTACTAATACAATCACTCTAAGACTACTAACATAAATATTTCCATATAGCAAAAATCACGAGTGCAATAACGCATATGATCCTGATTTTTCTTGCTTGCTTCCTCTCTTGTTCATAGGATTTGATTCTTTTCAATAGACCCCATATGATCTTTTTTGCTTGAGGTGGTATTTCATCATCGTACCATCGAAAATAATCGCATCCACCTTTTCTCTACATAAATTATCAAAATAATTAAACTATAATTAGCGATTGACAACGATTTGTTTAACCAGATTAGAATAATGATAAAAAGCTTACCTTTGTGTTTTTGCAGCAAAAAAATCGACGTCCTGTATTAAGTTGTGTCCATGAAATTTTCAATTCAGCATTGACCCCACATCGACAGAACACATTTGCATCTGAAGAAGTTGAAATCGACAAATTGGACATTTCCTTCGCTGTGAAGAAGACGAATGAAGAACTTTTTTTTATCTCCACTGTAGCAGCAACAATGGTGAGATGTGGAGAAGAAAGAGATGAGAAATAAATAAAGGGGAAGAATCTAGGGTTGGATAAATAAAAGGGGAAGATTTTGACCATATGTTAAAGTGTGCCAATCAGACACATCAGCTTTTTTTTTCTCACTTCACGCGCTCAAAAGGAGTGCCTCACACGATAAGTGCCAAGTCAGCCAGGTGTGTTTGATAGGTACACTTTTTGAGTGGTTTAAGTGTTCAATAGGAAGGAGTCCTTGGTTTGGTGTCTATACGAAAAATCCTTACAAGTTCAAGGGGCCGCTTATGTGTTCTGCCTATAATTAATATCCACATAACTTATTTTACCTTTTGTCCACACATAAATTATAGTAGATTCTCTCATAAGTTATATAAGTATTAATTATGTAGGATTACAAAAAAATACAATCAAACACCATATAAAATTAACAAATGAATAATTTTTACACAACATTTAAAACCTCACCAATTGAATATTATTTAAAATTAATACATATCCTATTTGCACACCAAAATGAATACATATGTTAACTTTGCCCCAATGGAGAAACTAAAAGCCCCGTAGTGCATGTTGAAGAGAAAGAAGAAAAGACAAAGTAGATTATTATTAATAGTAGTGTAACTGAAAATAAATAAATATATATGTTGAACACCCTCTTTTTTCTGGACAAAAAATATAGTTCGTAGTAGTACTAAAAATTTTGATTTTTGATTCCTGGTGGGTACTCTTCTCTTTTTCCCCCTCTTTTTTTCCTTTTTCAACTTTGGAGGGAAATATTTTTCGTTCAAACATTAATTTGAACATCTTCTTCTTTTTCAGATTGTGTCGCTGGTAAAAACCCTAATTTTTCGTTTTCATGCTTCACTCGCTTCTTCAATATTTGAGCTCCTTACTCGCAGGAACTGATTTATTGCTTTATCTGTGCTCATTTTGAAGTTTATACTCTAGGTATGTGGATGTTTCTGCTCCTTTTATAGCTTAATTCAACTCTCCTTTTTGCTTATTTGCTTTTTAGGGTTTTGAATGACATTTACTTACAAAGTTAGAATCATTTAACTAGTTAATTTTCTGGGGGTCGAGTCTGTAAATCTTCTGCTTTTCTTCAATCTTGAGAAATTAAAGATTGAAATACTACCTATGGAGTACTTACAAATCTGATTGACTCAACTATTGATGCATTTAGTCTATACACATGTCTTTCTTTTTCCCAGACTTTGAATACTCTTCTTTGGTTATATTTCAATAAGCATCCAGGAAACCATAGTCTTTTCCAATAGACTTGGCTTGCAAATGGCGTATAAAAGTTTCAGGGATGACCTATGACACTAGTTGTTGTTCAATATATGGAGATTCAAGTGAATGATAAACATAATAGCATTAGCATCTCCAAGAGCAGGTTTGTACAGATTGTAACAGGCACAGTTTCCCAAAATTAAAAGATTAGCAAACATCTTTTGAAAGATCTTCAGATCAGCATATTCTATGTTTGGGTAACTAGTTAATTGATTACTTATTCAAAATATAGTTTATTGCTCGAGGAAGTTGAAATTCATAAACCTTTTTTAGTCATCCGGGACTTATCAGAATATGTGTAAAAAAATTGATTTCATGATCTTCTTTATTTGTCAATGCATGATAAAAGTAATTTTAAAACGTGAAATTCATTTAATCTCCAAGGTTTTTATTTCTGCTGGGCCCTGAAACTCTAGCCCTTCACCCATTTAGATGTCTTGTTTGCTTGGTTGGGTCAAAACCTCTAATAAAGGGAATGATGCTCAAGGAATTAGTATTGTTCAACTCTTATCAAGTGTCTATACTTGAAAATTTCCTTTTTGAGGTTTAGTTTCCTTATTTTTATTCTGGATAGGTAAAGCTAAGTTTCTTTAGAGAGATTCAAAACACATGTTATTTTGTCTATGGTGCTGCATTCAGTTGCATTTGTTAAGAATTCTTCCCTATTAACTTTTTTTTTGACAACTGAGAAATCCCCAAGGACAGTGACATGGTTTGAAAGTTGATGGATAATGGGCCACCTCTTTACCTTGTCTACTTAAATACTAGGCTTTTTGTCTTCGGCAAGGTTCAAACCTGTGATGCGTGCCTAACTCACACATCATGCATTGTGCTCTTATCACTAGACCAAAGCTTTGGGGCCACATTGCTACCTACTAACTTATGCAATATATCTTCATGCATGGAATGACATAGTACTGTGCACATACACTACAGCTACTTGTTGACCCCTCTTAAGAAAAGGAGTAATCCTCTTAACCAATGCTTTTAGAGTTTGACAATTGGTATTTGAATTTTTAAAGCTCTTGTGAGAAAGACTGTAAAAGTCTTATTATCTCGCCGAGTCTTAACTCATGAATTGTTGGGTTTTACCTTCAGCTTAGATTTTTTTTCCTATTTAATTTATGGGTATGTTGATCGATGTGTTGTTTGATACTTGCTTTCTGTCCATCTTTGAGCATGTTGTCTAACTTGTGCATATGTATAAAGCACCATCCTTTTAAGCTACAATGAGTTGAAAGTATTAATATCTGCTATACATGGTAACAGTGGTTTGTCTGCAGAAAATGTTGCTAAATGATGCCACCTGTTTTCAAGTCATCATTATATGCAATGAATTATCAGTTGTACATGCAGAGAGACTTCTGTGGCTTTATACAATTATTCAGAGAGATTTCATGGTCATTCTGTATTTACTTCGCTAAAACTTGTAACACACTGTCTATATCTATTTCTTAACTGCAATTCTTTCGAGGAGACTATGTGTCCTTGAACAAGGAGTGATTCAATTCTTCTCTGTCACAATTCTTTAAGCAGGATAAAGCATCTGTAGAGTGGACTCTGCTGTAGTTAGATATGCAGACTAAGAAAAAATTAAATGGGAGAAATCCACGAGAGCTGGCTAGTCCAAAGGTTTCAAGGCAGCAGCGAAAGATGTCCGAGAAAGTGCAAACTGAGGCAAAGCAAGTTAAGGAACTTATAACATCTTCAGTAAGGAAGCAAAAATCAGGTTAGTATTATATGGAATTCATCCTATGATGACCAAGTAATTTGATTTATTTGATCTTTAGCTTAAGATGCCCACTTGACGTGATATTTGGGGCATATTCCGAATAGTTAAGTAGGTTTTGTTGCTGTTTCTGTTATTCAAGCTTCATCAGAATCTGTCTATACTTCTTTTTGCATGTATTACCAAGTCAGAAAGCTTCTGATTCAAAGTGTTTGAGATGCGGAAATGATTTAATTAGAATTTTTCTGTATTTATATCCGTAATTGCTTCCTGCTTTCTTTTGTTGTTTTCCCTATATTATTCTTTGATCTCAGTTGTTTCCACATAGAGAAGTGACTGTTCTCTCCTGGAAAACCATCTAACAAGAAATAAAATCTAAAAATGGTACAATTTGAAGTGATTTTCCATATGCTTTCACCACCTTTTGTATCCCTCTGCATGCTTCCGTTACTCCTTGGAAACAATCACTGAAATATGGTGCAGGAATTAACCTTCCATGGTCCTAGTCAACGCATAATGTTTTCCCAGTTAATTAACTTCTTTGGTGTTGACTCTACTCCTTGTTTATATTCATATAGTCCTGGAAGAGCACATTTGTTTATCTGGGGCAACTCACAGCTCATTTGCTATATTTGTGTTTATAGGAAGCAATTTTTCCAAAAAGATTGAGAATCATGTCGTCAGTACAGATTTGGATATAAGGTTTGGGTTGGTGGCTGACGCTACTTCTGCTGCTTCAGACGCTCATGATGTTGTTCATGATTATAATACCATTAGTATTAATAAGGTGATGATTTACATTTGCTTTATGTGGTATTGTTTGGGAGTCTTAGCTCACCCTGTTAAATGTAGATGCTTTAAAGTGAGAATTGCAATAGAATGGTTGTTGTTATGTATTATCTAATTATTTTTCTTATTGTAGGACTATGATGGTGAAAGTGATAGTTGCAGAACTGATACAATATTTTCTCCCACCTTCCATATATCCAGAAGTGTTGGAGGGGAAATTTCTAACTGTGGTAGGTAGATGCTTTGGCAATTAACTGTTGAGAAGGTTTCTGAATTAACATTCTGACTAATTGTTCATCTTTCAAAATCCTATCATATTTTTTCCTCAGCAGACTTCCTCAAATTCTTCCAGCAAGCAGACCAGCCATTGCAGGAGCCTGGAAAAGAAAATATAGAGGTTGATTTGCTGACAAGTCATTTTGTGCTAGACGAGGCTGCAGGTAAGGTATTTATATGATAGTACAAATGCTGCTGGTAATGTCAGACATAGTCATGATTAGTCAAAATTGAATATGACTTCTGATGCTTTTTCCAATTGCCAATTATGTGCATTTGGCTTTTTTACAGATTTAGGGGACCAGCATATGCCATCTGAAGTTTCAGCTGTGCATCTCTCTATCAAAGATTCAAAACTGGAATGCATTGATGAATTTAATCAAGTTCAGTTGCCTGCTGATGTTAATATGGAGGAAGAGGAAACTGAAGAGTTTGATGACTTCGATCCATATTTTTTCATTAAGAATTTACCAGACTTGTCCTCAGTTGTTCCAACATTTCGGCGTGTGTTGTTGCCTAAACAGACACGGAGTTGCCCATCAACCACTCTTGTTTTGGACTTGGATGGTATTGCAGTCTATATTCTCAAGGCTAAACTAATTGTTTCCTTCTTTTGTGGTCTGTTCCAGTAATGTTCAGTTTCAACAAGGGAAAATGATAAGTTTTAGACTTTTAGTACATATCCCAAAAGTAAAATGGTTTTAAGTTAAATGGTTTTCTTTTTTCTTCTCTGGAAAGTCGTGTCCTTTTCTCCTCAAGTAATTGTGGTCCATAGGCATTCCTCAATCAGTATAATCAACTCCTCTTAAAATTTTTTGAGCCAAAACAAGATATTAGTTGTGGTTCAAATCCCAACAGGGGCAAAAAAGAACACAAGGTGATCTCTTACCATCTACCTAAGCTTGAGTTACCTAGTGGAATAGCTGAGTATGCCAAACTGGCTAGAATATGTCCAAAAAAGAAAGGATATTTGGTTGCGGATGGATATACAGTTCATATATGTATCAATTTTGCCGAATATGTTTTATATAGTGATTATCTTTATAACTGTTGTGTTACTTCTTTCTCCCTTGAGCTTAGTTGACCGTCATACTGCATTTCTCAGTGATGGGGATTCTCTATGATAGATATTCCTTCTCTCTTCTGATTAAATTTAAAAGAAAGAGAAGATATTCCTAATCTCCTACCAAGGTTATCTGTCCTGTATATGCTTACCATTTACATTGTGGAGTCTACTCCGATAACTACAAAAAAAACCAAGAGTGGAAGATGATGCCATTTCCTCCTTTAGGAAATTGTGTTGGACATACACATGCAAATTGCCGCATGCCCAAGTGAATATGTGATGCCTATTGAATTGTGCTCTTATGTTTGTACATCCGACATGAGTGCTATAGTCAATGCTTGTTGTTTTCCTTTTCAAACATCTACTCAGCTTTCCTAGTTAAATGGTAGCATGTGCTCATCATTTCTTATTGGGCATGTTAAGCTGAGTCCAATCTTTTGTATTTGACAGAGACTTTGGTGCACTCTACACTTGAACCTTGTGATGATGCAGATTTCACATTCTCAGTGAATTTCAATCTGAAAGATCATACTGTATATGTTCGATGCCGTCCTCATCTCCGAGATTTTATGGATAGAGTATCCAGCCTATTTGAGATTATCATATTTACTGCAAGCCAGAGCATTTATGCTGAGCAGCTTTTGAATGTGCTTGATCCAAAGAGAAAAGTATTTAGGCATCGTGTTTACCGTGAGTCTTGTATATTTGTTGATGGCAATTACCTTAAAGATCTGTCAGTTCTTGGCCGTGATTTAGCACATGTGATTATCATCGACAACTCTCCTCAGGTGCTGTGTCAGAATCCCTCTTTGCTAAATAATGTTCCTTTAATAAGATTGATCCATGCTCTACCTGGTCTTTTCCATCTTTATTTCTTTCACACATTAAGTTCTGGTCCTTAGCTTCTTTTTTTCTCAAGCAACCTGCACCATGAGCAATTACAAGAGCTATTAAACTTTTATGTTCATAAAAGCTGGAAAGAAACATGTTTATAGTTGGTTTCTTCCCCTGTTTCTTGAAATGATTGAACTGATAATCTTGCTAAGTAGTATTGCTGAAAGCTTAAATCTTACCATTTAAAAATAAAAGTTGATGAAAGTTTATGTATCGCCTTCCTATTGGATTACTTTTGTTGAGCGTCATCTTATCTGGTAATGTGTTAATAATTTACAACTACTTGAGCACTTGTATGTGCTTTTGTGGGCAATTTACTCCTGTTTAGAATGTCATTCTCCACTTTGCTACCCTGATGTGTAGAGAGTTTTATTTGCAGGCATTTGGATTCCAGGTGGACAATGGTATTCCAATTGAGAGCTGGTTTGATGACCGTTATGACAAAGAGTTACTGTCACTGCTCCCATTTCTGGAAAGCTTAGTTGGAGTGGAAGATGTTAGACCAATTATTTCAAGCAAATTCAACCTTCGCGAGAGAATAGCTGCTGCTGTTTGTCCTTTTAACTCTATTAGAGGAGATAAGGCCGTGCCTGTATAGATTCAGTCTTGGTAACTTGAATTTTAGATTTCAATGGCTCTAGATGAGTTAGAGTAATCAGTTGTGAAGTGCCATTGTGGAAGCCAGTTTGCTAGGGAGGTTGGTTTGTTATGTTGGTTAATTTATGTAATTCTCATTTATCTTGTAATTGTGTCATAACGAATGGAGGAAAAAACTCTCTGAATAAGTTTATGTTTGAAACTTTGTGGTGAACATTAGTTGTTCAAATATTGAGTTGCCTAATTAATATGTTTCCTCATTTATTTGTACTTGTGTGTATGAGATACATAGCATTTCAGGTAGGGTCAAGGTGAGAATGGAATATGGTGATTAATGTGATATCGCCTATCTGTAGTGTGATATTGCTTTGCCTCTGGGCTGACTTACAGAAATTTTAGTTTGTTACTATTCACTTCAGGGGACAACAAAAGAAATCCTTGTGCGTTTCCTTGTTTTAAAACATTATTACTAAGAAAATTATACTTGTTTTCTTAGTAATCAAGAACTATGCCTTTGGAGCGTTGGCTTCCAAAGATTTCTAACTAAGAATTCCACAAACCATAAACAAAGAAGAAGAAGATACATTAAATAGGTATAACTTAATCCTAATGGAGTAGCTCAAAAAAAGGAAAGTAGTGAACAATATTTGTTACCTGAAATGCACCAAAACTAGAAGAGAAAGGGATCAGATTCAAAGAATGAAAGGGATGTAAAATTGATCCATCTTTTTAGGAGAAGATAATACTCTTATAAGATTTTTCATGGAAAACACTTTGCACACAAGGTTCATTAATAAAGGGACGAAAATGAAAAAATAAGGACTCCTAATTAGTTGATTTAATAAAGAAAAGAATTGTTATAAGTTAATAAAATTTAAAGTTTTAAATGTTAGGAGTAGGACTTTTAGAGATTGTTTGACATTGTTACTAAACTGCAAGCACTTTTTTTAAATAGCTTTTTAGAAAAGTGATTTTGAGAGAAAAAAACAATTTGTGTTTGACTAAATCATTGAAATGTGCTTTTGATAAGCAAATTGTATTTGACTGATCTTTAAAAAAAAAAAGCTTTTGAGAGTCAAATTAAAGAAAAAAAGGAGTGTATTTTTAATATTAAGATTAATTTGTAGAGAGATAATATTTTAAATATCCATTACAAATTTTTTAATTAAATTAAAATGTAAATATTTAATTTTTTTAATCAATATTATATATAGATAAATAAATAAAATATTAATATAATATTAACATGATGATTTAAATATAATTAAAAATATGGAGCAAAATAAATTGAAAAACCATTCTACAAAAAATAATACGTATTGCTTTGTTAAAAAGGATTCTACATAATTTAATGGTAGAAAAATATTAGAGAAAATTGTATATAATATCAAACTATTAATTCAAATTAAATGCAATAACCATAGTTTGATTTAATTGTACCCCGAAGCAAACTGTTGCTATTTCGCCTCTCTCCCTGGTGAATCTCGCTCGCCACTCTCGTTCTTGCTGGGCAGTCTCGCTCGCCTCTCTCACTTTTATACAAATACAAATGTATAAAATGTGTTTGTGTTTGTATAAAACGAGAGAAAATTGTATATATACATATATTTTCGTTTTCCTCTCTCCCCTCTCCCAGATCTTGCTTGCCACTCTCCCAGATCTCGCTTGCCACTCTCCCAGATCTCGCTCACCACTCTCTCTCGCCTCTCTCACTTTATACAAACACAAATGTATACATTGCGTTTGTTTTTGTATAAAGCGAGAGAAAATTGTATATACAAATACAAATGCATATATTTTTGTCATATACACTTATGATTATACAAATACGATCTTCCCTGGCCAATTTTCTTTTGTCTTTCTCTCTTTCTCACTTTATACAAACAAAGATTATACAATTGATTCTTTTGTATATGTATACCGAAACACATTATACAATTGCTTCTTTTGTATATATGTATAGCGAAATAGCCATAGCAAACATAAAGTTTGCTATGGAACGCAATTATGCAAACTATAGTTATAACATACAAATATGATTTTTGTGTTTGTTATATGTGAAAGTTACTCAAAATATTATTGTTACCTTTATTTTTAGGAAAAATTACTTAAATACACAACACTTCTTTACCTATTCTCAATATTTCCCTACTCTTTTACTAAAATACAAAAATCCCTTATTTTCCCCCAACTCAACTTAACCGGATACTTTATTAGTTTAAGTATCCGCCCGTTATTAATTAAAGTATCTGCGCTGCTATATTATGCATCCGCCCGTTAATTAAGTATCTATGTTGCTAACAACTTAATAATTTAAGTATCCTCCCATTATTAATTAAAATATTCGCGCTGCTATATTAAGTATCCACACTGCTATATTATGTATCCGAAAAACACTAAAAAAAGGGATTTTTGGTAATTAATGAAAGAGTAGGAAAATGAAGTAATTTCTTTCTTATACTATGTCATTTGCCTAATTTTTACTTATTTTTAATTTAGTATTTGATGTATGTATGAAATTTGGCACATGGACATAAGCAGAATAGCCCATTAACCCGAAATGATTTGGCCCATTTAAGCATTTGGAATTGTGAGGGTTAGGAGTTGGGGCTTCAAATCACATTGGCGAATAGGTGGAGCAGCTAAGGTATGTATGTATATTCTCAGATTTCAAAGTTGTAGGGTTTTCTTCTGACAGTTGGATTTGCAGAAGAATGGGATTCATAATGGAATTTGCGGAGAACTTGATTCTGAGATTAATGGAGGATCCAAAGGAACGAGATCGCAAGTTTCGTCAACATGTCTATGCAACTAAGGCCAGGTGCGACAAGACTTTGGAGATGTGGAGTTATCCTCTCCGTCCCTATGGTTTCTGGACCTTTGATCGCCACAATGCTCAGAATTTCTGGGACCCTCAGATCAGCCAAGTCCAAGGCCGTCGCGATCCTTATGACGACCTCCTTCAGCATGAAAAATGACTTTCAGGTCAGCGATAAACCTCTGTCACCACCACTTGCGCATTTAAATGTTATCTAGCAATACACTATGGGAAGTGGGGTCTAGAGGTGCTGGGGGTTGGGATGGTCGGGGACAGGGATTGAGTGGAGACAATAAACTTGGAATGTCACTTATGCAACTTGATTAGGGAAGTCATTTTCTTCATTACATTTTGACCAATCAAACATAGGAATTGGAAAACCTTTCCTAGAAAATTGGATAACATTGTCCTCCATACCAAACACACCGCCTTCTACTTTGGTTTTTGTTTCTTTTAAATACAAGTTCCCACTATACGGACTGGAGGATCATGCTGCAGTTTACTGAAAGAGAGAATTGTCAGATCTAGAATTATAGACAGTTGATACCAAATTCATTGATTTGGTTTCTTGTAATCCAAAAAAGAAAAAAAAACACTTGTATGTTTCCTGTAGCGCATTCCTCTAGAGCTTAATTTGTTTTTACTCTGATGCACTAGCAAGATATTTTTCATCATTCCCACATTAAAGATTCTAAACTACTCATCCTGGAACTTTATGAATAGCTTTATCTATTATTATTTTGACCAACCTTCGACTGAAATATGGGCAAAAAGGGAGTGGTCAGTCTGACTCTTACCTTTCGAAGCGTGGAAATGTGAGTACTACGTAGTAAGTGCCATTATTGTTTTTTTTGGTGAAGTAATGAAATTATATTAGAAAGGCATCAAGGAGATGCAAAGTTACAAGGAAAATAAAGAGCTGCATCAAAACAAAATAAAAATGAAGCTAGCTGAGCAAAAATTTGTAAACTGCCAAAAGGGAAATCCCCAAAATCCTACTATGCTAGAGTTAGGGAACTAACAAAATCCAAAAAGTTATCCACACTGTTTACAGGGGAAAGAAAGTGCCAATTGAAGAGAGTAGATAAACATTTAGTCTTGAGGGGGCTAGTGTGAGTTGAGATTCCATCAAAGACTGCGCAATTTCTTTCTTTCCAAAGACTCCAAAAAATAACTGCTGGGATCACCCTCCATAGCCTTTTCAAAGTCTTGTTAATTCTCCAGCCTATCCAGTTAGCACATACATCTTTAATGGAGAAAGGCATAACCCATTGAAGACCAAACACAGTGTGGGAAAAATGCCACAAGTCAGTTGCTGTAGGGCAGTGTAAAAAGAGATGGTTAACAGTTTCTTTATCCTTCCCGCAGAGGTGGCATCTGTTGATGAGGATGATCCCCTTCTTTCTAAGATTATCTTGAGTTAGACAGACCTTATGAATGGCTATCCAGGTAAAACAGGAAACCTTAGGTTGTCTGGTTCTCCAGATGCGTTTCCAGGGAAAAACATCAAGGATGCCATTCCGTGAACACCAAAAATTATAGCTCTCCTTC
The DNA here is from genome assembly GCF_019186545.1 of Solanum stenotomum. Lineage (NCBI taxonomy): Eukaryota > Viridiplantae > Streptophyta > Magnoliopsida > Solanales > Solanaceae > Solanum > Solanum stenotomum. The sequence goes on from NC_064283.1 coordinate 41,465,694, forward strand.
ACAGTATAATTCCCTTCCTTGGTGTTGCCCCAAAGTAATCTGTCTATGGTTTGTTCATCTAGGTTGCATTCCTCCAGAGTATGTAGTAGTGAGAGGACTTCATTGATCTCACAGTCCTGCAAGTTTGTTCTGAAAATTGGGATCCAAATGTTGTCTACTCTGTATTGGGGCAATTGCAGCATTCTTGTTAGTGGCTATCAGGTATAGCATAGGAAAGGACTCCTTTAGTATAGTGTCACCAAAGCATTTGTCTTGCCAAAATTTTATCTTGAGTCCATTACTAGCTGTGAAAAACACTTGGAAAAAGTTATCTTGGAGATGTTTCTTTTGAGAAAGTTAAAATTTTATAGACAAAATACACCAATAGTGTATTCTAGTAGTAGTTACATCTGGAGTTTACAGTAAGCAAAACCAAAGAAATCTACCACCTATATCCCTTCTAAACTATCTAGAAACTGAGTAATATCCTCCACCTTTTTGGGGAGTACATAGTTACACCTAAAAAAAAAGGTCATAAGACAATTCAACTTTAGACTTTGGAAAGGGATGCTCTTGTTTTCAAAACATCTTTGGTTCCTTTCCCTCCATATTGTCCACCAGATGCAAACAGGGACAATCTTCCATCTCTCTTTGTGGCCGGATATATTTCCTTCTCTATTCCAGCATGTTAGAGCTTCGGGGGTATGCCTTGGCATGGACCAATTGATACCCCTTAAGTTAAAAAACACCTGCCATAGTTTCTCTGTCACTCTACAATGGATGAAGAGATGGTTTGTGTCTCTATTTCTCTTTCACAAAAAAAATATCTGGAACATAATTGTCTTCCCCTTTTCATTAGATTGTCCTTAGTTAGTACTGCTTGTCTGGCTACTAACCAGGTGAAACAAGCCACCTTGTGAGGTACTTTAACTTTCCATATCATCTTCCAAGGCCATGGTAAGAGCATTGCAGCTGACCTATCAAGGTGTCTGGTGAATTTCCCATTATTGGCCCTCAACCAGTGTAGATTATCTTCATTAGGTCGAAAGTTGATGGCCTGCTCAAGAGTATTGTAGAAATCTGTTAGGCTGTCAATCTCCCGGTCATTTAATATTCTCCTGAAAGAGAGGTTCCATCCTTGGTTGTCCCTGACATCTGCTACTGTTGCCTCCTTCTGTTGGTTCAAATTATAGATCACCGGGTACAACTGTTTTAAGGGATATTGACCAACCCACACATCATTCCAGAATGATGTCCTCCTTCCATTTCCTATTACAATTCTTAAGTTTCCCCACATTTTAGGCCACTGATTCCTGATTGTTCTCCATAGACCTACCCCATAAGGGCTTCTAACTTGCTTAGTGATCCATAGGCCTTCCATTGTGTATTTGGAAACTATAGCGTCTTTCCACAAACCTTGTTCCTCTGAGACAAACCTCCGTAGCCACTTCAATAAGAGACTTTGATTCTGTACTTTGAGGTTCTTTATGCCCATTCCCCCTTCCTTTTTACTGTTGGTCACAACTTCCCATTTCACCAAGTGATACTTCTTTTCCCCCTCTCCATTCCTTGCCATAAAAAATTTCTCCGGATGGAGTCTAGCTTCTCTAAGACATTCCCTGGCAAAGGAAATAAAGACATCATATAAGTTGGCATAGTATCAAGCACACTATTAATTAGGATCAGTCTTTCACCCAAAGATAGGTATTGACTTCTCCAATTTACCAACTTTTTTTCACACTTTTCCATTCCATATGTTCCTTGACTTACTCATTGCCCCGAGAGGCATCCCTAGGTAGGTAGTAGGCAATTCTCCCACTTTACCTCCTAGAATATCAGCCAGACTGTTGATGGCTGAAACTTCATTCACTGGGTAGATAAAACTGTTGCCCCAGTTTATGTGCAATCCAGAAACAACTTCAAACAAAACAAAGATGACCCTTACATACTTCAGTTGCTCTTTCTCTGCCCCACAGAACACTAAGGTGTCATCAACATATTGCAGATGGGAGATATTTAAGCCCAGAATGTCACTGTCATTCATCCCAAACCCCTTGATCCTGTTATTTGACTGTGCTGTTTTCAACATATCACTCAATCCACCCATAGCGAGTATAAATAGGAAAGGGGAAATGGGGTCCCCCTGCCGTAGTCCTCTTTCAGAATGGAAAAAGAATGGAAAAAGCCAGAGGGAGTACCATTAATTAATACTGAGAATTTTACTGTACTCACACAGTATTTTAACCAGTTTATCCACCTATTTCCAAAACCCATCCTCACAAGTGTATTCCACAGAAGGTGACCCCCGGGAAGTCCTCGTGTTGCATCCCTCCTTTATTTCTAAAAAAAAAAGTGTATTCCACAGAAAGTTCCAATTGAGGTGATCATATGCCTTTTCTATGTCCAGCTTACATAGGAACCCAGGGACTTTATTTAAATTCCTCACATCCACACATTCATTAGCAATAAGTATGGCATCCATGATCTGCCTACCCTTAATGAAAGCCATTTGATGTTTATCCACCAGCTTGGACATCACTTTCTTAAGTCTTTCTGTTAGTAGCTTGGATGATCTTATAGACACTGCTAACCAGGCTAATGGGCCTGAAATCCTTCAATTCTGTTGCACCCATTTTTTTTGGGATCAAAGCTACGAAAGTAGCATTAAAGCTTTTTTCAAAGTAGCCTTGACTATGGAAGTTCTGAATGGTTGCTATCACATCCGTCTTCACCACCTCCCAATACTGTATGAAAAATGCCATAGTGAAACCATCTGGGCTAGGAGCCTTATCTCCTGCACAAGCAAACACACATTCTTTGATATGTTGTTCTCCAAACTGACTTTGCAACATTACATTATCTTCTTCATTCAAAGTAGCTTGATCTGTGGGGCTGAACTGAGGTTTCCAGTGTTCATTCTCTTTGTAGAGGTTTTGGTAGAAATCTATGATCTCCTCCCTGATCATTGCTGGTTCTAATACATTAGCTCCATTGATCAGAAGTCTATCAATGCTGTTGTATCTCTTGTGGCAGTTCTTCTGTGGAGGAATTTTGTATTTTTATCCCCCTCTTTTAGCCATATAGCCCTGGATCTTTGCCTCCATGCCACTTCCTCCTTTTTTGCCACCTCCTCAAACTCTACCTGTCAGAACAGCTCTCAGAAATGACTCATCATCAGACAAGCACCTATGAGCCTGGATCACATCTAAATCATAAAGCTGGTTTAAAATGTTCTGTTTCTGTAGACCTAGATTGCCTTGAACAGTCTGCTCCATTCTTTCAACTTCACTTTGAGGGATTTCAACTTGCAAGCTAGAATGTAGTCTGGTCTTCCCATAAAAATTTCAGAATCCCACCACCCCTTAATTCTCTCATTAAAATTTTCTGTTTGCGGCCACCAATTTTCGAATTTAAAATAGGAGACCCAGTTCCACATTCTAGTAGCAGAGGATTATGATCAGAAGTGACTCTAGGCATAATAGTTTGCTTGATTTTCCTGAAAGATACTTCCATTCTTCTGAGAATAGGAACCTATCTAGTCTTGCTGCTGTATCGTAGTTGTCTCCTTTTCTCCATGTAAAACTACCCCCTATGAGAGGTGGATCTTCTCGTTCCATATCCTCAATAAAGGCTGAGAAATCCTCCATGGCTTTAGTGATTCTGATGCAATTCTTCTTCTCGGAAGGGAACCTTACAACATTAAAGTCCCCAGCAATCACCCAAGGGACATCAAATAGGCTTCTTACTGCTCCCAGCTCCCACCGTACCTCTTCCCTTTCCTCTCTGTTTTTTGGAGCATAAACGCCTGATAAGTGCCAGCTAAAATCCTACGTTTTGCCCAGGAATCTAACAGTAATGCAATAAGCCCCCACCTCACAAACTTCTCCCTCCCATATACTGCTGTCCCATAGAATGATAATGCCTCCTTTAGTGTCCCTGGCTTCCAACTGTGCGAATTTCACCCTCCTATTGGCCCATAGCTCTTTGATTGTCTCCCTTATGTCACCTTTTAATTTGGATTCTTGAAAACAGTATACATCTGCTCTCCATATATGTAACACGTTCTTAATCAATAGCCTCTTCCTAGGATCATTGAGGTCTCTCACATTCCATGACACTATGTTAACCTTCGTTAAGATTATTCACGAAACATCCCCCCTGCTTCTTGTTCCAAAACTAATGAAATTGCTGCTTGGTTCCAGATTTTTAAGCACATTTGGAATCTTCTCTTTTGGAGTCACTGGCACTATTGCACCTGGAGCCTCTCCTCATGTTACTTGCCTTTTGCCATCAATTTTCATGAATAGGTTCAACGGTACCTCCTCACAACCTTGAAAGTGAACTCCAAATTCCTTACTTAATTTGATTATTGTCACGCCCCGAGAGCACCCCCTAGCGTAACACGGCGTACTTGACCCCGAAGGGGTCTTATACAAGGCCTTAGCATATTCGTCATTGCATATAGACATTGAATAAAGCGGAAATTTAAAAACTTTTCAACATCAATGTCAAAGTGTCTCATAATAGAGAATAGAAATTAGAATGTCTAGACATCATCGTCTCTATGAAACCATCTAAGTACACATGAGAGTCTCAAATAGGGACCATAGCCCTTTACAATAGAATTGTCTCAAAATGACAAGTACATAAGAAGTCTAATAGTCTATTACAATATGAGGAACATAAGTGTCATAATGTGTGTCCTCGGAACTCGAGGACATACCAAAAAGTCATGGAGAAAGTCTAAGTCCAAGCTTGAGTCTCTTAGTAGCACAATCACTTCCCGGAACCTACACTTAGTAGAAGAAGGAAGAAATATGGGTTAGCACAATAAATTGTACTAAGTATGGAAGCCATGCAATTAAAACCATTTAAATCATGCAAAAAGGGACCTTTAATTGAAAACATGTTATTTCAAGTTAAAAGCCATAATGCATATTCAAGGAACATGTAGCCAATTCACATTACAAGACAAAGAGACATTCATGATCATAACATGAAGTCACAACCCATACCTTACATATTTGAGTCCCATTTATATCATACCATCATAAGACACCACTCATAACCCCCTTTCAAGTTCACTTGTGCAATGTACATATGAAGTCCCATACCCCCATATATACTAAGTAAAACCATTAAGAAGACACAAGTGTAGTCACATACAAAATCAACATCATAATAGGTGAATCCAACCTTAACCTCATTCATACCTTACCACATATAAAGGACTCACACAAGAACTCCTCAAAGAACCCACTTGTGCAATGCATAGGTAAAGTCCCATACCCTCACCTATACTAAGTAGTATCCCTCAAGTAGTCCTAGTTAGAGTTCATAAGTCATTTACATAAGTCATGTTCACACCTTAGATCATCTTCTTAAAACATAGGGATATTAGCACTAACCGACATAGACCATGAGAGCTTACATGGAATCCGGTGTTCTACTCCCACACCGTAAGAGAGTGTTCTACTTGCCATGGTAGAACTAACATAATAGCATCTAAGTGGATCCACTAGCTAATACCTATGTGGGCAAACATAGTTAAGGAACAAGGAGATTGCTACTAGAAACCCGGACTTGCTAAACGTAGAAGGTTTCCATCTCATGAGACAACATATATATTGGGAACCCGGACTTGCTAAACGTAGAAGGAACCCATATGGGAAGCCGGACTTGCTAAACGTAAAAGCTTCCATCTCATATTCATGTTCACTCGGTGCTACGCTCATATCCCGTTTAATGTAGTATTAGGCCTTTACTTACACATTAATTCAATAAGGAATTTATTAGGAATTCAACCCATCATTCTTCATATAGCTCATAAGTTCTAAGATGAGAATAACCTTTCATCATAAAACCCTCAACACATAATAATGTTCATTCATAGCATAGTCATATAGCGTTCATGAGATTTACCTTCTATTCATCATACCAACACTACCATAATCATAGCTTAACATTCATGTTCGTGTCATAGCATACTTGTCAACACTTTGGGGTTGTAGGAAGAGGAAACATAACTCAATCACTACAATTCATAATCAAGTAGCACCTCCACCATAAGTGGATCAACAATTCAATATATGAACATTCATCAATGTGACAACCTTCATTCATAGCCTTCAAGGATCCCATCAAGATTCAACCCTAATACATTGGTAATCATTCATCATATAGAGAAACATCATAATACAATAATGAATTCCACAATTACATATTAGATTCTCATCCTTCATTCACCATTAAAGTCATACTAGGGTTTAAAGTGAGAAAGAAGGGAAAATTCATGGGTCTTGTGGGGATTTGTTCAAAAACCAACAACACTACATTAATTCATCCATAAACCATAATATACAACCATAATTAATCACTATAAATCAAAGAAAACACATTTGGAAAGTGACCCATGAAATTAAGAGAAAACTAGAATTTGGGGAACTTTGAAATCCAATTTTGAGAGGGCCTCTTGGGGTCTATCCCAAGAGTGAAGAGCCACCATACCTTAGTTGATCCCTTGAGAATAAATGGAGAAACTCTTAGAAATTTGGGGAAGAACCTTGAAACCCTAGCTCCAATGTCTTCTTCTTCTTCTTCTTCTTTAGTTTTAGAGAGAGAGTTTAGAGAGAAGTAGGAGAGTTTTGATTTCAATTGGGGGTTGTGAATAATGACCAAAACTAATGAATTTAGACTTAAAAACCAATATATATTTAACCCCTAAAATACCCAAAACACCCCCACTTAATTTGGACTTAAAAGGAAAAGTTCCAAAACTCCTCATTTAAATGGTCCCCGTCAGGGACCACGGCCATCACTTCTTGGGTCGTGAAAGTGCACCACGGACCGTGGTGTTGGAGGCAGTAGCCCCTCTGTCGTGCACAAGCTAACCTTTGGCCAAGGCAAGACCACGGAGCCTCCCACGATCCGTGGTGAGGACCACGGTCAGTGGTGATGGCCTTGGTCATGACTTGGCCTTGTGGAGGCAAGGCCTTCAAGCCTTGGTGCCANCCCCCCCCCCCCCCCCTCCCTCGTCAAGTGCACCACGGCTCGTAGTGGTGCCCGTGGTGCCTTGGGCAGTAGATACTCCAAACGCCCCCAACTTCCAAAATTCTAAGGGGACTCCACGCCCACCTTCACGAGTCGTGAAGTGGACCACGACTCGTGGTCCCTCTCGTGAAGGGTGAGGCAGTGTCTAGGACACTTGGAGGTCCCTCTCCCTTGGCCAAGGAAACTCCACGGAGCTTCCCACTTGCCCGTGGTCATGACCACGGGCCGTGGTGATGGCCGTGGAGCTTGAGGCAGTAGCTCCAAGTTTGGGGCAGCCTTGGCCTTTTGCCTTGGCTTGCCCCTTTTTGCTTGGCACTCCTCCCTTAGGCCTTGACTCATAAACCCCCCCATAGGACACCTAGATGGTCTACTAACATAGGGGAATTTTATTTCAAACCTTCTTGACATTACGTTTAGGCTCTAGTTCAATCTATGATTTTTGGGTTGTTACAATTATGTTCTGCTGGACCCAAATGGGGATCATGTTTTCGTGGTCCATTATGCCTTCGTCTTTTGCTGAATTAAGAGGTAGAATATCCTCTAATGTGTCGTTCCCCTCCTCCTCTTTCAACTGTAAATAGCCCCCTGTGTGTATCTCCATATTTTCTTTGTTCTCTGTATGGATAATAGATATTGCATCATCATCAACTTGCTCTTCTGTCGCAACCCGATCATTGCATGCCTCAGCAAAGGTTCCTGGATTGAGTACTAAATCAGCCTCTATCACCCTTGGTGTTGTTATGTTTGCTTCAATCTCAATTTGGAATGGGTCTGAGATCTTTTTTGCCTTAGGCCCACTTGTTTTAAAATAACTTCTGCTAGAATGGACCAGCGGGTCCAAGCCCAAATCTTGTTTTACCTTTTTTGAGTTTTTAAAAGGGCATTCATGTGACCAGTCACGTGTTTGGATCAAAAAGATTTGAGCTGCCCACATGCTCCTCTGTCTGTACAGTTGTTTCCAGTGCAGGAAAAGGTTTCTCAAAGCCTGATATTATCCTCTGGTTCAAAGAATTACCCACAACAGCCGGTCCGACAATCTCCTTCTCTTCTCCGACATAGAATTTCACTGGCGCCTCATTCCAGATTTGGATGATATACCCTATTCCTTCGAATTCGATTCTCACTTCTTTCGGAATGCTATTTCCTCCACCCCTCACTAGAATTCTCGCCCATTTTAGGTGATTTCGGAGTTGTGTCTCCTCTTCCGTTCCTTATCCATCCTCCACAATATTCCCCTACCGCCTTAAAGACCTTGTCTGACCAAAGTACAGGGGTAAACCTACCAGTCTGACCCAAGTTTGCTTGATGGCTGCTCTAGATTGGATAGCACCTACAGTTGGTGTCCACCATTGGAGTTGCAAGCTCTGTTTCTTCCACGACCAGCTACCTCTGAGTGCATGTTCTGCAGCTTCCATGGAGGCAAACTCAAAAAGGAAGCAATTTTTTCCCATGTCATAGATGTTCAGACCATGGCTTTGGTTCTAGTTCGAATTGGCCCATCTGCGAATCTCCGAAAGGGTCGGTGAGTCAGACCCATTGGTTGTAACCTGACCATAAAGGCTCCTGCTCAAGGTCTCATTCTGAGATAAATTGGTGTCACTATCAATACGGATTATATCTCCATCTTGTTTTGTAGTTGCAGCCTCTATCCCCCTCGAGGTCCATTTACTTTTCCCGAGTGTTTCAGCATAAGGAATCTTCTTGTCAACCAATGCGGGAGTTTTATTGGTTATCCTTGTGTTTTTGTAATAAATGAACTTCTCAATTTTGTTTGCCAAATCCCACCAACCTACATTGAATGCTGTTTCTGGGATAATTAATACTGCTCTATTTTTGCCCTGTACACTGATTATACTTATATATCTCCCCCTATTGTTGAAATTTCTTGCACAAAAGAGCTGTGTTGATAGTTCCTGTCGTTTCCATCTGCAAACAGAATTTCCTCTGACCTTTGAAGCTTCTTTGAGAGTCCTGCGCAGCCATTCCATTGTGTTCTGACTAAAACTTGGCCTGCTCATCCTTTTTCTTCCACGTTCAATCCAGTCATACCAGCTTTCTCCGTGAGCACAGCTTCTCGAGTTGTCGAAGGATTTGAATCCCATCGCAAAATACATTATGTTGTTTTTCATGAAATGGGACGAGGAGAGAGAAAGAAAGGGTTGATGGTTAACCACATAAGGTGTTAACTGATGTAAGGGAAGGAAGTTTTCCGGTGCCGAGGCCACCGGAAATGGTGGTTCTACCCTCCTAGGAAGTAGGAGAGAGAACTATCTCGGTATGTGTCTGGGAGCATTTTTTTTTTTTACATTCTTTTATTTTCCTCTTTGTTTTCTCATCTTGGAGATGTGTTTCCAGACCCCTACACCAAGTGTATCCCTGCCCCTCGTTGGCCTCCAATGATCAAGAATACCATGTTTGGCTTTGATTGTATTCCTCCAGTACCTGCCTAATTCTGTCCAAACCTCCAAAGACACTTCAAAAGCACACGTTTGTTGTGTAGTTGTAGGTTCCTAATCATTAGTAGAATTAACCTGAAACATTAGTATAGAACCATAATAACAGGTGTTAAAAGCGCACAACAAAGTAGACCTAAAATCAAATGGAAATAAATTACTTATAATTTGTAGGATTCCATGCAAATCTAGCAAAAAATTTACCTAAAAGGAAGCGAAAGATCCATTAGATGGTATCAACTAATTGGAACTAAGGTTTAGTCATGATGCTACTCTTGCTCTAGGGTTCCCGTGTTTGTTAGTGGCTTTTGATTTTCTTGGAAATATTGAGAACCTCTAGTGTTAAAGAACCTCAATTTACCGAATATTATAAAGAATCGGGTCCATATGGGGCATGGGATGTAATGATAATGAGGATTCACATGGAAGACCTAACAAGGTTGTGATTTAGGCATAGTAGTTGTTGTATTAACTTATGATTGGCAACATTATTAGCAAGCACATTAAAGTTCAAGTTATGGTGTTAATTGCAGGATAGCCAGGAGAGGTCAGCAAAGAAGCTCTTTTACAGCACCTGAATTTTTTTAATGCATATTATCTGTTTCCGAGCATTCTCCGTGCTGACTGTTGGAACAATTGAATAAATTGTAATGTTAATCAATGATGTCTAAGGCACCTTGTTTTCACAAGGGTATAACCTTTTGGTTTTTTAATGTTGCATTTGAATCCTTAAATTGAAGAACCTGCGAGGCTGTGTGTGATGCTCCGCTTATCTCATGATGTTAAAAGTTGAATGTGTGCAGCAGTATTTGAAAGAGAAGAAAGAAAGAAGGTACAATTTAGTCAATTAAGTTGTTAGAAAACTTTAGTTTCCACAAAGACAAATTGTTTAGGTTTGAAGGACATGATCAAACTCATGAGTAGTTATTACATGTAAGTATGGTCTTGACGAGCGACTACAGATGTTGGTGGCGAAAATCTTGGGTCCTGTAACCACCTCTAGTCTTGAGGGTGAAAGAATAATGGTGAACAGGGGAAGCGAAATGTTATAGATGAGGATATATAAGTTTCTCACATTACTTGTTGAAGCATGTTGTTTCTATGAAGAAATAAGTAGCAGGCATTACTTTGTGAGTAACCTATAATATTTATTCCACTAGAAGAAAGGGTTGATGTTGCGTGGAAGGTGATCATTACTATTTGCTTTGGAGATAATAATTACTATCAGAAGTTGTAGTTAGTTCTACCACATGCCTTCACCTCATCTGAATTTTAAAAATTCTCCCTTCATTCATCTACGCTCACTCAACCTTTTATTACGTCTTGGAGAAATTATTTTGCACCCTCATTTGTTTTTAGACAAAAGTATTGAAAATACTATTGAACTTGACATGAATAATTTGTTTTATCTCTGAATTATTGGTAGTCTTAAAAACAATCATCTATTTAACTAAATCAAGTTAAATGCACATGTCAAACACATAATTGTGTTGCTCACAACTCACAAGCCTACATGTGGAATTTTTTGTTGACGTAACATTTATGTGTTCTATAATTTAGTTAGGCAAGTAGAGGGGTGTTTTTAAGACGGTCAAATAGTTTTGGGACGAAATTAATGATTTGCGTCAAGTTCTTAGATAAAATTAACAATCTCATTTTTTTTTAAAACAATACTATTTATTACTTGTCATTTTCTTATAGGGTGACATAAAAAATCTACATCCATTAGACTTTTTCCTTGTAATCATCTCCATTACATCTTTTCCGAGTTTTTTTGCTAAAATCATTCCTCAACTATGACTCAAATCTAATGTACATCCTTATATTATCTAAGTGAGCAAAAATCATCCTTATGCTATCGAAAAAATAACAAAAATCATCCTTCAGTCTATTTTTTTTTGTTAATAAACTGATTGAACCAATAAAAAATAATTTAATTTGATTATGTCTTAGCCACAACGAGGATATAGATAGAAAATGAATCTTTCATTCTCAGAATTGATATTTAGTGTGTTGTTAGTTTATATGTTTTTTGCATCATCAAGTAAATTGACTTGCCACAATACATAAGTTTTGAAATATTTATATAGTAGATTTTGATGGTTAGAAAGATTATGTAAAAAAAATCATTTTAAAAATATTACGCTCAAACTAGTTAGAGATTTTCTTTAATAAAATATTTAGTATGTATGATGTTATATACAATGCAATTCACATTTTATACAATGTATAGAAATGCTGGAAATTTATAAATTACGTAGATGTTTAGTTATGAAAATAAAAAAATAATTACTTTATTTGAAAATTTTGAAGTTGGAGTTGTATTTGACCATACTTTTTGCAAAGAATATTTAAAATTTGAATTTATTTTGTCTGAATATGATTTAAACCCTCAAATTCTAAAAATTAGAAAAATCACCCAACTTGACTTGCTTAACAATGTGTATATATTTTCATTCGATTTGGCACATTTTTTGTTGGTGGCATGATTTTCTTAAAAAAAATAAAATAGACAGAAGGATGAATCTTGCAACTTTTTTGATAGTACAAGAATGTTTTTTGTTCACTTATATAACACAAAAATGTACTTTAGGTTTAAGTCATACTTCAGGGATGATTTTAGCCAAAAACTTCATCTTTTCCTTGTAATTTATTTGATACAAAATAATATACAACTCCCATGACCCACCTTTTTCTAAAAGAAAAAAACAACAACAAATCAAATAATCAAAAGATACAAAAAAAACCGGTTTAATGAATATAACTTATTGTTAAATTATTTACTTTGGTGCAAATGCACAAAGATCAGCGATGAAGCGATGAGTTCAATTACCATCTTCATTCTCAATGAGTTAAGAATTAATCAACGATTTTTTTAATTTAATACAAAATTCTTTCTTAAACATGCTGTAACTATATCTATTAATTACTATAAATATTTGTTATAAGAATTATGATTACATGATTATTTTTTTAAAAAAATTGGGTCATAGTGCAGATATAATTACTAAGGGCAAACTTACATAAATATATTATATTAAAAAAATATTTACCATTTATAGCAATAATTTTTTTTTCACTTGATCATTTTTAATACATTTATAATACAGTTTTAATACATATTACAAAGAATTATTTATTATTCACATGTAATACAAGTTTTATTGATAGATAATATATTTATCATACATTTTAAGTCATTTGGTAGAGTGTATAAGAATAATGTAAAATAGGGTTAGTAATGCTTGCATTAGTAGTGGTTGCATTAATTATGCAAGCATTATTTCTTATACAATGTTTGGTTTGATGTATTAGAAATAACAAAACTTGCATAATTTATATTTAAAAATATATGTTTACAAAAATACCCTTCATACTTTATTTATTTTTACATTTCCTTACAACAAAGTTCTTTACTAAAACATCATTAATTCGTATTCTTTTTTTTTTTAAAATAATATTAAAATAGTTGTACTAGTTGAGTCAAACTATTTTTGTGAAAAGTTGGCAAATAATTTTTTTACCAAATTATCGCCACAATAGTAAAATTTTCGATTAACTATGTTAAATTAGATTTAAAAAAAAGAAGATACTTAAGAGGCCATAAAGTCTATTAAGACACTAACAAATTAAAAAATATTGAAAAACAAATAAAAATAGAAATAATAACATATGACAAGAAAGAAAATGAAAAGAAGAGAAAATGTTAGGAAATGTATTAAAAAGGCTTTGAGGGTAGTTTTGTAATTATTTAATCTAATGCAAATGTTAAATGCTATGTATTACTAATACCTAAAATTGCAAACATGACAACAAAATTGGTCTCTTAGCTAGTTAGACGGCCATAGAAAAATAATATTGTCTGGCAATTAGCTACCTTGTCCCGATTACATAAAATAGAAAGTTTCATAATAATTCAAGGGTATAATTGAAAAGAAACTTTTTGTAGAGTTTTAATCCAAATACAAGATGAGTTGGGAAGCAATGAACCAAATACTTGATAAAAATATACCCTGCATTATTAATCCCAGCACTACTAATCCCTGCATTACTAATCCCTGCGTTACTAATCCCTGCATTATTTATTTTTCTACGAAACGACCCTTACTTATCGTTTGGTAGGAAGTATTAGAAGAAATAGTCCATGTATTATGTATGATATTAATTAGTACTATGTTTGGTAGAATTTTTGGGCTTAAGTATAACTAATCCATGGATTAGTTATACACCCTACATGGTATTATAGGATGTATTACTAATACCTTGCATTTGGTGGTATTAGTAATACATTGGATTTAATACCATGAGATTATCTATGTAAAGACAAAAATATCCCTATAGTCATTTTATTTATTTTCTTGATTTTATATTTGTACTAGTAAATTTATTTTAAAAAACTTTGCTTAGAAATTTTATTATTTAGAAAGTTGTTTGTCGATAAATAAATGCAATGCATATTAATATAATATTTAAAATGTGGTTTGTTTAACATTTACTAGTAAAAAAGGTCATGAATATATCACCACATGGCGTTTGTGATCTTAATTGAATATATTATTTGTTGATTTATTTGTGGTTTCTAATTATTTGTATTTTGAACAATTTATAAATTGCATACGTATTAAAACTACAACTTGCAATTTTTATGTATAAATGTAGATGATTTATTCGATTTTACTATTGTTTACCATTTTTGCGGTTTTAAAGTAGATGGTCTATCTATTCTAAATTGAAAACTAACGTTTCTTAAGTGATTAATTTATTAAGATGACAATATAATTATTTACCCTCTAATAATTCAAGTGAGAAAATTGCAAACATGACAACAAAATTGTTCTTCTCTTAGCTAGTTAGACTGCCATAGAAAAATAATATTGTCCGGCAATTAGCTACCTTGTCCCGATTATATAAAATAGAAAGTTTCATAATAATTCAAGGGTATAATTGAAAAGAAGCTTTTTGTAGACTTTTAATCCAAACACAAGATGAGTTGGGAAGCAATAAACCAAATACTTGATAAAAAATATACCTTGCATTACTAATCCCAGCACTACTAATCCCTGCATTACTAATCCCTGCGTTACTAATCTCTGCATTATTTATTTTTCTACCAAACGACCCTTAAATACACAAAAGAGTGTATAACTAATACTTGCATTAGTTATACATGTCAAGAAAAAGTATACCAAACAAGGTACTACTAATACACACACCTAATGCATCCATTATAATTACAATGTGTCAATTTCTTACCAAACAAGCATAATATATTTAAGAAAATAATTATAATACATATATATTGCATACATAATTCACTTTTAATACATATTACAAATTTAACATAGTATTGCTATCTATTGCTATAAATAGTAATAGATATAAAATATAGCTAAAATCAGTAATTATTTATTAAAAGATATCCATCCAAGTAATTTTTCCTTCTATTTACAAGGCTTCAAACTTTAGAGGTCCAAAAATAATTGACTTTGAAACAAACTTAATTTTTCTTTTCGACTTTGGGATAAACTTCAAAAATCTTTCTTTATTTTATATAATAAATATATTGATTGATTTTCAAGTTACAAAGTATTTAAAAAAATATATACTTGTACCGTTGTACGTTGAACCAAGCTCTCAGAATTCAGGAATCTTGCCCTTTATGGGCATTTGTACAGCTCGTGGAGGGTTATTGTCACGACCCTAGGTAGCCCCTATGCATAACATGGAGTATAAGACCCCGAGATACCCCATACAAGCCACTTAGCATTCATCATCAAGATAATAGAATAAAGATATTTATAAGATAGTTTCAACATATAAAAGTTTTATAGAGAAAAGCGGAAGTCTAAACATTGTCTCAAAGCCATCTAGTACATAAGAAATGATCGGGGCGTAGCCCGTACATCATGATCCAAAACTGAAAGTAAAGACAAAAGGGAAACCAAACTCGGTTCTCGAAACATGAGGACTCACCAATCTTCAAGTTTCTATATGAGATCCCTAGCCACGGAAGTGCAAATCTGTATGGTCAGTCCCTACATTTGGGAAAAATTTAGGCAAGAGTATGCGTTAGTACAAATATGTACCAAGTAAGATAGTCATGCATGAAGCATAAACATCATGATAAAGGGACATTTTCATAGTATGCAATAACCAAATTAAAACATGATATGAAATAGTTAGAAAATATAGTCATAAAACATGGTCAATGCAAGTAGAAATCGTCTTAAAACTCATGTGAGATACTTAGAAGTAACCTTGATTCATTAATGTGGGAGAATTACCTTTAACCGACATGTAAGACCATGTGAGCTGTTAACATGGAATCCATTGTCTCCCACAACGAAAATGGGTGTCCAACTTGCCAAGGTAAGACCATGAACTTCTAGCTTAGCGGATCCACTAGCTAATGTCTATCTAGACAATCTTATGTTGACACATAGTTTACGGGATGTCACACCCCAAATCCCATTGAGATGGACAGGCACCAGATGCCCTAAAGGCCTGAGAGAATCAACATATAACTCTTGTTTATCATACATGCAACAAATGAAGTTATAAATCTTTGATGAGTATACGTAAAATATCCTGATAAAATACCAACATAGATAGGCCCAAAATAAATATACTTGATTGGTCATTGATGCCTTAATTACTAGAAAACAAGATATAACCACGCTTCACTTTGACATTGGTCTACAAACCCTCTAAAAGATATACACTTAGCTTATAACGGGACAGGACCCCGTCATACCCCTTAACTAATATATAATCTTAAAAAAGTACTAGAGACTCGCAAAAACCTTGAAGCAACCTGGAGCTCACCAAAGGTAGTTGAGTATCGCATGCTTATATTGAGCTATTTTATTAGCTTGAGTACCTGTACCTGTGGCATAAAAACAACATCCCCCAGAAGGGACGTCAGTACAAAAAAATGTACTGAATATGCGAGGCATAAGGTAACCATATGTAAAATAAGAGCTCAACTGAAATCAGGTACAAATGCACAATTATTGTATATAGATAAGGATAAGAGACAACCTTTGATTATACTTGTAGAATCACATACCTTACATTCTCTGCTTATACTTGAGGAATTATGTACATTACATTCACCTTTGCTTATACTTGTGAAATCATGTACATTACATTCTTTGGTTATACTTGGGTAATTATGTACATTACATTCTTGGCTTTAAGTTTACTCATCTTTCCTTTATAGACTTTGTAGCATGTGACACAATGACCAGCTGATCAGTGGTAGGAGAGGATGACCCATGCTAGGCATTTTAACACCTGGGATGCGCTCCTCATAAATATACAAATCGGGATCGACCCATGCTAGGCTTTTAGCTCCTGGGCTGCCACTTATAATAATATAGATTGGGATCGACTCATGCTAGGTATTTTAACCCCTGAGCTTCCACCCATAATTATATAGATTGGGATCGGTCCATGCTAGGTATTACCACCCTTGAGTTGCCACCCTTAAGCCCAAGAATTCGGATCGGCCCATGCTAGGTATTTTAACTCCTGAGTTGCCACCCATAATTATATAAATTTACTTTACCTTGTCTTTTTAATCTTTGAGATTGTTCTTTTGATGTTCATGACTCTTTTGAGATTTAGGACTATATACTAAGATGTGGACAAATTAATTGAGGCAGAAAACAATAATATAGGAAGAAAATGTAACTTGGTCGTGCTACTTAGGAACTTATATGACTCGTGAATTTCATTTGGGCACAAAGAACATATACAGGTGATCCATAAACGTGTGTGGCATAGTCCTTACAAGTAGTAAATGATTCATTAAGATGTATAGAAGTTGAGAAAGTAATTCTTCTTACAAGATGCTTCATTTAAAACATGCTTGGACATTTCGCATGGGGGCATACGATAACTTAGCACTTAGTAGAGACTGTAACTTCTCAAATGTAGAGGCAAGGACTATATAAGATGATATGATAGCTAAACGCTTAGTACACGATATCAAATGAAAGAGTGCACAAACATCCAAACTAATGAAGCCCGTGACAGAACCCAAATAAGGGTTGTACATTCCACGTAAGGGGACATAAAATGAACAATGGACATAATATGCATCTAACATATAAAAACATGTAACATGTATAAAGTAGGATATTGACTCAATGAACTTCATTTGCCTTGGTGGATAATTGATGGAACTTATGTTTAAAGTACCTTTGTCAACTAGTACTTTGAAGAATAAACACACCAATATTGGATAATGAACACATATAGAAGCAGTCTGACATATTTTAAGAACTTGGACTGTATAAGGAAGATCATTAGCTACATTGGAGATTCTACAACCTCACATTGTATCTTTTACCATGAGGATCACTTAGAGATCTCAATTTGTTGGTACACAGAATATAGGACTTCATGCCAAAAGATATGATATATATCAAATAGCCTTACATATCTTGTCTCCCGACCAATACTATGTGGTACCATGAATCAACCTTTTCTTTGAGGCGTTACTCTGCATTAATGGCAAGAATAGAGCTAATATTAACAACTAATAAACAAGGTTGGATCACTTCGATTTATCAAAACTGTAGTTTGGCAGCAAGCTAAAAACCCTTCTACTAATGGGTGTTCTTTTCACTAATTCCTTTATCACCATGTTTACACCATTCATGAACTTCCCTTGAGGTCATCCGACACTACCTGGATTTACAACATCCAAAATAGTAAATACACACCTAAGGGGCAGCACGCCCACACAACCCACAATTCAAATGGTATGTCTTTATTTCTTCCCTAAAATATTTCACATGACTTTCTCTTAAGGCTAGCCAATATTACAAATGATAATCTACAAAATATATTGATTACATCACAATCGGGTCAATAGGTCAAGTAATGCACCACTATGACATTCTGTCGAACACCTAGCAAACATAAAGCTCTACAATTCATAAATGGTGTTTCAACACCCAACAACCTCATACTTACAAACAACACTCTCACTACCATATTTAGGAATAAAACCATGCCTTTTACCACTAAAAAACCCAACCATCCACCTAGTATTTCTCCAAACTTCACCACGTATAGACAACCCCAAACCTTTCTAAAATAATCAATAAAACTTTGAATCACTGCTTCCGATCATTGTTTCATGAATTTGTAGTAAGATACGTAGAGAAATCTCACCCAATCTGATATCTATAGTGAGACAAAATGGGGCAGTAACCTTACCTCAAATTATGGAAAATTGTTCTCTTAACTTGTACTCCTTCAAGAGTTTTAATCACCCTTCACACTAGAACAAAATAAGAAGAGAAACTCTCTTAATAACATACACGAGCAGACAACTTAGGGAAAGTTCTGCACCATATTTAAACATGAAAAACATGAAATCTGATGGGACAATCAAGCTAAACCATAAGGTTTCTACTTACCTTGAATGGAAATTAAGAGGGTTTCTTCAAGAACCCATGGAGTATTTTTGAGGTGGTTGTGATAATCATTGAGGGAAAGAGAGAGTGCTGGAGATAAATTCATTTTTTTCTATGCAAGAATTAAGACATAAATGAGCCAAATATGACCCTATAATTGCTGGCACTCCACCGCCTCCATCTTCTTCATTTTTGTCCATAAATTGTCAAGTAGGTGATCCACCTACTTGGCCATTTTTAAGCTGCTCAAATGTCAAACTAGGTGATGCAACTACTTCTTTTTATTAAATCTATTTAGCTATGGCAGGTGATGCAACTACTTACTCTTATTAAGTTGGTCAAAAAGTCTAAGTAGGTGATGCACCTACTTGTCAACTACTTGCTTAATTTAGTCAAGCAAATACCTCACTTATTTGATCTCATTTTCCAAATTCTAATCTTTTAATTTAAACTTAACACTCAACTCTAAAATTTAAGTTTAATAACCACCTTACTTCTCAAGTTTAAATACTCTCATCAGTATTAACTTAGTCGTATACACGTTGAAATGTACAGAGTGTTACATCATCCCCTTTGGATCTTTCGTTCTTGAATGAGTGGTGTAGCTCAAAATAATGTCGACTCTAGCATATTTGTAGAAAACAACAACAACAACAACATACCCAGTGAAATCCCACTACGTGGGGTCTGGGGAAGGTAGAGTGTACGCAGACCTTGTCACTACCTCGTGGAGGTAGAGAGGCTGTTTCCGAAAGACCCTCAGCTCAAGTACAACAAATCCAAGTTAAAGGGGAGGAAAACAGTGTAGAAAAGTTTTCAAAATTTCCTTTGTAAATGAATAAGCCTTGCACGACATTTAAATAACTGAAGCATATTAAATAGTCAAAAATAAAAAGTAAGGTTCCTCCCTGCGACATACTTTCAGGTGAAATAATTCTATATGGTATGACTTGCCTTTATATCTTTTTACTTATACACTAGCTTGATGTGCAACTTTTTTGAATATGCAATCCCAAGTATGAACTACACATTTGAACTTATGACGCATGGCTAAAATATCAAATGGACTGATGTTAACAAGTAATTAGTTGATCCTATTAACAAGTGAATAGATGCATGTGAACCTTATAATCAGGAAAAGAATATAAATGATGTCAAAATTCTCATGAAAATTTTGGAATAATATGGATTCTTGAACTCTGTAGAGTTCTTCAATTCTCAAGTGGCCCTTTTAATCTCTTTGACTCCTACACAACACTTTAACGGAGACTGAATTCTTAACTTTGAAATTTATAATATATTAGAGCTTTCTCTAGTGACAAGTGCTCTATGACTTCAATACTACGATAAGTTATGGGTCCACTAAATGTTAACACTTCATAGACTGTGAAATACTAGGTGTACGAGATATAACTCTTGAAGTAGCTCTACCTTATGTTTTTTGGTCAGTTCTCTGTATGTTAAGGCCTAACACATCAAGAGCACAACTTCCTTTCTGCCCAAATCTCATGAAGCCTGTAATAGATGTACTTTGTAAAAACACACGATTGCCCCCAATGCAATACTCTATCTATTGTTCTTCGCATCTTGAAAGGGAACCATGTTTTGCTATCCATCTACATGGACAAATAAACTACCCGGGTATAGTAAACAAGTAGGCGATGAGCCATGTGACATATATATGGTCTATGAAGCATATAATATGTAGATAAGTGACTTATAGTACATGTGATTCATGAACTAGTAATTTATAATGTCGATAACATCTGAAACATCAATATATGATGCTA
Organism: Solanum stenotomum; assembly: GCF_019186545.1. Taxonomy (NCBI): domain Eukaryota; kingdom Viridiplantae; phylum Streptophyta; class Magnoliopsida; order Solanales; family Solanaceae; genus Solanum; species Solanum stenotomum. The sequence continues at coordinate 41,486,397 of NC_064283.1, forward strand.
ATAAAATATGAACAAATGATTTGTAGCACGTAATGGTGAACTAGAACAAGGTCATATAAAATATATAACAAAAGCGAGAGCTTTATGAAGCAAATAACACCTACATGCAAGTAATCCAAAATAATAATAATGTAACAAATGGGAAAATAATCCATAATAAGATATAAGACATGTAACATGTACAACCATATAAGCAACTAGAGCCTTTGCAAACAAAGAGACATCATATAAAAAGATTCTATCAAATCTTAAGTGCAAGGACACTATTGCTAGTTCTAACTCATTGATGGTGTAGTTCTACTTGTGTTTCTTTGCTCATCATAAAGCATATGCAATTGTTTCCATGCCATCTTCTAGTGCTGACACAGTATTCCTAGCATCAAAACTCGCTCCTTTCTAAGTTGTTAATAATGTAATGTAAGAAACCATCTTTCTTTCATACAAATAATTCAAGTGTATTTAAGGGAATCACACAAGGTGAAATTTATCTTCTACAGAAGTTACCTTTCGGTCGCACTCTCTGTTGTTGTAGGTATTAATACTAAACACCAAAATTCAATGTCAATAAAAAATGACTTCTGTCTAATAAAAAAAATGAAAAGTTTTTCAGAGAAGGTATGCCATTGCAACTGGTTAAAATAAAGAATCGATATTTCTTTCTTACGTCAATACTTAATAAACATCCTCTGTAATAAGGGCACAATCTATGCCAATGTTTCTTCTAATAATCACATATGTTGCCTTCTTATACTACCCAAGAACTTTACTATTCTATAGTATTCAAATATTTTTCTCCTTTATTTCATATATAACCAATTATTCTCTTGCTGGTTATTAATCTATGCCTTCATGTACTCTGAATATCCTAATAAATCATAACTTATGGCTAACCCCTCAATATTTTCAACCTAAATCCTTAATCATGTGTTCCTATATGACCAACACATAATAATGATGGTGCACATATACTTTAATACAAAACAATGAAAATACTTATCCTTTAAGTTTTTTTCAACAACCCAATGAGTCATTTAATTTAACATGTTATATGCATATTTTAAAATTCAAGCCTGACATACACAAGATGATAAATAAAAATATGGGATCTGTCGGCCCACTAAGAGTATCTCTTGCAAATAGAATTGTTATATGCCTTATCGAACTGTGATAATGCCACATTTTAACTAATACAAATCTAGCTCAACCACTTCTATTTTTAACACATACATAATCCTAAAAATTCTGTGTATATTACTGACAAAATACTGAATGTACTTCATAGGACTAGATCCTATAACCATAGGAGTCATATTTGAGGAGATTACAGACTCAAGAACCAATCACATTCTTTTAAAATTCTATATTAGGAAATGATGCAGCCCATCTCTATGACTACGTAACCATTTAGTGACCATGCTATATCACGCTCATAAAAAGCAAGATGATACAAGTGGTACTATTACAACTGTAGGTATAAGTAACGTAGAAACCTCTAAAAGCCTTTCTCTAAATTTTGATAACATGAAATGTTCCACTGAAGATTGCCTCTCAGGATATACTAGCCCTTGACCACCTTTGACCTTAACCGTAGTAGGTGTAATCTTGATGCCATAGATCATAGTACTAGGAATATACTATTTGACTTAACTCAATCACATGATCTAGAATATAAAACAAGATCACATTTCCTAAATGTCTAAGCAACCCCCTAATTATAAATGTGGCGCGCAACACATTCATAAGTAAGGCTCTACTAGACACGGCTTTGTAGACACCCTAGGATGACCGACTCTGATACCACTTTTGTCACACCCCAAGTCCCATTGAGACAGATAGGCACTCAATGCCCTAACGGCCCGAGAGAACCAACATATAACTCTTGCTTATCATACATGCAACAAATGAAGTTATAAATCTTTGATGAGTATACGTAAATTACCCTGATAAAATACCAATATAGATAGGCCCAAAATAGATATACTTGTTTGGTCGTTGAGGCCTTAATTGCTCGAAAACAAGATATAATTACGCTTTACTTTGACATTGGTCTACAAAGCCTCTAAAAGATAGACACTTAGCTTATAATGGAACAGGACCCCATCATACCCCTTAACTAATATATAATCTCAAAAATATACTAGAGACTCGGCAAAGCCTTGAAGCAACCTGGAGCTCACCAAAGGTAGTTGAGTATTGCATGCTTATATTGAGCTATTTTATTAGCTTGAGTACCTGTACCTGTGGCATAAAAACAACATCCCCCATAAGGGACGTCAGTACAAAAAAATGTACTGAATATGCGAGGCATAAGGTAACCATATGTAAAATAAGAGCTCAACTGAAATCAGGTACAAATGCACAATTATTGTATATAGATAAGGATAAGAGACAACCTTTGATTATACTTGTAGAATCACATACCTCACATTCTCTGCTTATACTTGAGGAATTATGTACATTACATTCACCTTTGCTTATACTTGTGAAATCATGTACATTACATTCTTTGGTTATACTTGGGGAATTATGTACATTACATTCTTGGCTTTAAGTTTACTCATCTTTTCTTTATAGACTTTGTGGCATGTGACACAATGACCAGCTGATCAGTGGTAGGAGAGGATGACCCATGCTAGGCATTTTAACACCTGGAATCCGATCCTCATAAATATACAAATCGGGATCGACCCATGCTAGGATTTTAGCCCCTGGGCTGCCACTTATAATAATATAGATTGGGATCGACTCATGCTAGGTATTTTAACCCCTGAGCTGCCACCCATAATTATATAGATTGGGATCGGTCCATGCTAGGTATTACCACCCTTGAGTTGCCACCCTTAAGCCCAAGAATTCGGATCGGCCCATGCTAGGTATTTTAACCTTTGAACTGCCACCCATAATTATATAGATTCACTTTACCTTGTCTTTTTAATCTTTAAAATTGTTCTTTTGATGTTCATGACTCTTTTGAGATTTAGGACTATATACTAGTGATATGGACATGTGGATAAATTAATTGAGGCAGAAAACAATAATATAGGAAGAAAATGTAACTTTGTTGTGCTACTTAGAAACTTATATGACTCGTGAACTTCATTTGGGCACAAAGAACATATACAGGTGATCCACGAAGATGTGTGGCATAATCCTTACAAGTAGTAAATGATTCATTAAGATGTATAGAAGTTGAGAAAATAATTCTTTTTACACAATGCTTCATTTAAAACACGTTTGGACATTTCGCATGGGGGCATACGATAACTTAGCACTTAGTAGAGACTGTAACTTCTCAAATGTAGAGGCAAGGACTATATAAGATGATATGATAGCTAAACACTTAGTACACGATATCAAATGAAAGAGTGCATAAACATCCAAACTAATGAAGCCCGTGACAGAACCCAAATAAGGGTTGTACATTCCACGTAAGGGGACATAAAATGAACAATGGACATAATATGCATCTAACATATAAAAACATGTAACTTGTATAATGTAGGATATTGACTCAATGAACTTCATTTGCCTTGGTGGATAATTGATGGAACTTATGTTTAAAGTACCTTTGTCAACTAGTACTTTGAAGAATAAACTCACCAATATTGGATAATGAACACATATAGAAGCAGTCTGACATATTTTGAGAACTTGGACTGTATAAGAAAGACCATTAGCTACATTGGAGATTCTACACCCTCACATTGTATCTTTTACCATGAGGATCACTTAGAGATCTCAATTTGTTGGTACACAGAATATAGGACTTCATGCCAAAAGATATGATATATATCAAATAGCCTTACATATCTTGTCTCCCGACCAATACTATGTGGTACCATGAATCAACCTTTACTTTGAGGTGTTACTTTGCATTAATGGCAAGTAATAGAGCTAGTATGACAACTAATAAACAAGGTTGGGTCACTTCGACTTACCAAAACTGTAGTCGGGCAGCAAGCTCAAAACCCCTCTACTAATGGGTGTTCATTTCACTAATTCCTTTATCACCATGTTTACACCATTTATGACCTTCCCTTGAGGTCATCTGACACTACCTGGGATTTACAACATCCAAAACAGTAAATACACACCTAAGGGGCAACACACCCACGCAACCTATAATTCAAATGGTGTATCTTCATTTCTTCCCTAAAACATTTCACATGACTTTCTCTTAAGGCTAGCCAATATTACAAATGATAATCTACAAAATATATCGATTACATCACAATCAGGTCAATAGGTCAAGTAATGGACCACTACGACATTATGTCGAACACCTAGCGGGCATAAAGCTCTACAATTCATTAATGGTGTTTCAACACCAAACGGCCTCATACTTACAAACAACACTCTCACTACCATATATAGGAAGAAAATCATGCCTTTTAGCACTAATAAACCCAATCATCCACCCAATACTTCTCCAAACTTCACCACGTATAGACAACCCCAAACCTTTCTAAAATAATCAATAAAACTTTGACTCACTGCTCCCGATCATTTTTTCATGAATTTGTAGTAAAACACGTAGAGAAATCTCACCCAATATGATATCTATAGTGAGACAAAATGGGGCAGTAACCTTACCTCAAATTATGGAAAATTATTCTCTTAACTTGTACTCCTTCAAGAGTTTTAATCACCCTTTACACTTGAACAAAATAAGAAGAGAAACTCTCTTAATTACAAAGAAACATGAGCAGACAACTTAGGGAAAGGTCTGCACCATATTTAAACATGAAAAACATGAAATCTCATGGGACAATCAAGCTAAACCATATGATTTCTACTTACCTTGGTTGGAAATTAGGAGAGTTTCTTCAAGTACCCATGGAGTATTTTTGAGGTGGTTGTGATAATCATTGAGGGAAAGAAAGAGTGCTGGAGATAAATTCATTTTTTTTCTATGCAAGAACTACGACATAAATGAGCCAAATATGACCCTATAATTGCTGGCACTCCACCGCCTCTATCTTCTTCATTTTTGTCCACAAATTGCCAAGTATGTGATCCACCTACTTGGCCATTTTTAAGCTGCTCAAATGTCAAACTAGGTGATTCAACTACTTCTTCTTATTAAATCTATTTAGCTATGGCAGGTGATGTAGCTACTTACTCTTATTAAGTTGGTCAAAAAGTCTAAGTAGGTGATGCACCTACTTGTCACCTGCTAGCTTAATTTAGTCGAGCAAGCACCTCACTTATTTTATCTCATTTTCCAAATTCTAATCTTTTAATTAAAACTTAACACTCAACTCTAAAATTTAAGCTTAATAACCACCTTACTTCTCGAGTTTAAATACTTTCATCAATATTAACTTAGTCGTATAATGTTGAAATGTACAGGGTGTTATACGGGACATGGATAATCGCCACTTGTCTACTCGATTTAAACCTATAATATCAGTTTAAAAAGTATATGAGGTAATTCTAAGAATAGAAAAAATTAGTTTCCAATTTATATTAGTAAAAGGGATTTTAAAAGAAAAAAAAGTTCTTTTAAGAGCAATATTTTATTAGGAAAATGTGTTTAAAAAGAAAAAAAAATGCTATGTTAATTAGGGAACGGGCATTTTTTAACCCAAAAGTAATAATAGGAGCTTTTTTAGGTCAAAATATTGACATCAGGAGTATTTTCGAATCAAAATATTGATGCACAATATTTTTGTTTAATTTTATACTATAATTTAAGGACATTTATGACCATTTTTGGTTTTAATAATAAAACCTTTGGCCATTTTTAGATTTTTTTTTTAAAGAAGTTCCTTTAATAATTTTTTAGTGCGTATAGATGAACCTATACTCTACCTAACATGTGACTGTCTGCTTTTATATGGCTTCTTTTATTTTGTCCGTACATTAAACTATGTTGTCATTTAATTTGATCTACGTTATAAGTAAAATATCTACACCTTTTTATAAAATTATATAAGTAAAAATACCTATTAATGGCTACACTTATAAGTAAGAAATTAAGTGTAGCCATGTTTCTAGTCTCTCAAACCACAATGTTGCAGGCATACATGAGACTAAATTCAATTTGCTCCATAGATTACTCTTTAATATATTTGAGATTTAAAGTGGATAAAACAAGTTCCCTTATGCCATGCATTCATAAAGATAGATTAGAGATTAGCAATTCAAAGTTTTACGTCGACCATTAAAATTATTTAATTTGAAATTTAAATAAATATAAGAAGCGAATAACAAAATAATTCAATATTTTCTAATTGAATGCAACTTAATTGAAAAGGAAATCAATCTCTATTGAAATTTATTCATTATCAAGAAATATTATGTATCCCATGGTAATTGTTGTGGGTGTAAATACATATCGATTTAACGATATGATATGAGTGGCATCAAGATGAATGAATTGAGTGTGGAGTGTGGACATTAATGGCATGAGAAAGTACAACTCAATTTTTACCGAGTGATGGAGTGGTAACTGATAAGTACTTCTTTATCTTTAATCAGAACTCTCGGATTCGTGTCTCTTTGATTTCTGAATAGAGAGTCACCTATATTTTTACCCTTCAATATTAAACTTTCTAATGAAAATTTAAATTTAATTGAAAAAAAAAACTCAATTTTAAAATGTAAAAAGAAGAAGATTGGGTTGAAAGACAGGTAAGATTTGGTAGGTGAATTAGATAGACTTACTAACAAAAATGGTCCCCTTCTATTTCGGATAAGTTTGAAACAGTCTTAATCCTAACCGTTTTACTCCTTTAAATTTGTTAAAAGTTACTACTATTTTATATCTAATATTACATTTTTATTTTTAATCAGTAATTCTCTAATAAATCAACTTTAATATTCTCCATTTACCATTAATAAAATTATAGTCACACTAACTTTAAAGTGTGTTTTAGACCACAAAATTTATAAGCCTTTCTTATTTTTGAAAATTTTTACTCCACAAAATTTAGAAAGTAAGTGTGGGAAATGGTGCAAGAAATTTAAAGGATAAAAGTTATCAATTTGGGGAAATAAGTTATTTTGTGTTTGTCTTTGTTTATAGTTGGAACTAAAGAAGGGTTTCAGTATCCATGTTGTAATTTCAGGTATCTCTCTTCTTCTTCTCCTTTTGTTTTAGTTTAATTTGTCAAACAAAAGGATACTACCATTACCTCTCCATTCTCAAAACTTAAAATATCTCTCTCTATGCTTTCTACTTGTAATTAATGGGTTTAAGAAGCTGTTGTAATTTAAACAATTAACTCATCACTACTTATTGTGGCACCACATCCATGCATCATTTTGATTGATTACTATGTTTTCATACATGATCTCTAAACTCATCTGCATGGTATATATCATTTTGATTATAATTTCGTACAAATTGGTTGATTTCATTTTACTCCATCGGTTAATTTCTCTTTCATTATGTTTATGATTTATGAATCCACCTATTCCCCTTCTAATCCTTGCCTAAATAACTAACTCTCATGTACATACACACTATCACAAAATCATTACTTGATAAACTCAAAAATGCCCTTAAACTTTATTATATGAAATAAACAAAAATGTCCTTTATTAATAGTGTGTCTATTTAAGACTATTTTATATATATATATATATATATATATATATGGAGGGAGTAGAGAAGAAGCATTTAATTTGTAGGTAAGTAAGAGTCTCCTAATTGCTTGCTTTTCGAAAAGCATAATTTATAAGTGTTGCATTATATTGCTTAGTTTTGTGGAGACAAACTAAACATATGCTATAGCATAGGTACACTACTTTTTGTGCTTTATTGGATGCTTACTTGTTCACTTTTTCCATCCCTTTAATATGATAACATTTGACAAGTTAAAGTTCAAATCCCTTTTATAAATATATAGAGTGAGTGATAAGGATATGTCATTTTTAATATGATAGAGTGAGTGATAAGGATATGTCATTTTTCTTTTAGAGTCATGATCAGTTGTGTATGTAAAATCAGAATATATATACCCACGTTAAAGAAAAGCAAACAGAATTATAAATAGAAAAGTAGGCGATTATGAAGGATAGAAAAGATTGATTTTTTGCTTGTCTTTTTATCAAAGTTAATATCTTAAAAAGTCATTGAACTATGAGAGTTTATCAAGTAAAGTCATTGAACTTCATTTTATATCAATAAAATCACTCAACTTAAAGCTTTTATCTTCAAAAATTACTCAACAACATTTATCATTAAATAAATTTAACAAGACGTAATAAATGATCAAAAACACATTATGTTTTTTTTTCTAATTTATTATCAAAATAAATTTGTCATAACAAATAAAATTATTTTATATGCCATGTAAATATGAATTTCACAAATTGAAATTTTATATTTTCAACTCGCAACACATAAAGCCTGCATCATATCCACGTTGCTTCAATATTCATTTTCTACATTTTGTGCCACTGTTCGTAAACGTTTTTTTTTGGCTAAAGTAATCATCTATTGATTACTTTGATTAGATACTCCAGTCTCCATATACAAACATATTAGTTTAATTATAATATAAACAAATGAGTAATATAGTGTATAACCCAAAACAATTAATGAGTAATAACGTGTAGTTTTTATTTTCAATTCCTTGATGTGATTTATAGAATTTCATTACATTTATGTTGCTAGCTGGTTGCAATGTGATAGTGGAATATGAATTTTACACCCAAAATTTATTTTTTTTCATTTGTAACTGGAAACAAAGAACTGAATCATTGGTAAATAGGATAAAATGGCTTTTTAAAAAATTATTTATTTATGGGGTTCATGTTTACATGGCCTAAAAAATTATTTATTTTGTTATATTAAATTGATTTTAATAATAAATGTAGTTGGATGATTTTTGTAGATAAATATCTTAAGTTGAGTGATTTTATTGATATAAAACAAAATTTAATGACTTTACTAGATAAATTCTTATAGTTCAATGAACTTTTAAGAACTCCTTTTTATCATCATCATAAGAGAAACTTTTGTGATATTTTCATATCCCAAAGATGAGATTTTTATCTTTTGGCCTTGTGGTCCCAATTTTCTACGCACACCATTAGGCCATCAGACACAAAACAAAATAAATTCAATTTCCTTGTTTAAATCCTAACAAACATCATAAATTGTCTATCGCGAGCGGATAGCGGACTTGTATATAAATTTTATATTCATATTAAACTATCAAATACAAAAATATATAATTATTGTCTACGAACCCACCATAATAAATAGGTAGATGGTTGATTGCCCAACGAGTGCCTTCTTTTCAGAGTATGTGGGTTCAAAACCCACTAGAGACTCATTTGCGGATGTGCAATCATTCTTATCGATCAACTTTACTATTTTATCCTTAATTCATATTAATTAGTTTTTGAAAAAAGAAATTCTGATATCTTCAAAATTTGTATATTAATTGTTATACGGATAAAATGAAAAAAAAATACTAATTAATTCTATAATAAATGATCAAGTAATTAATATGGAGCAAATAAGGAGCAAGTATTATTTTTTGTTGGGCTCCAGAACAAGACTGAAACAGTCATCTTTTCAAAAAGATAATGGTCTTTCCTTGTTCAAATTTTATAGAGTGGAGTGAAGAAGAAAGAATAAAATAAATTTTATCTTGTTTCTGGTGGACCCAATTATCTGTTTGTTCTGGTTGATGCAAAACATAAATTATGGACCCACCCTTGTTTAATCAAACCCATTTTAGTCCTCAATTTTATACTTTTGACTTATATATTTATTTATTTATTCAGAGGTTGGAGTGGGAATTGAGAAGTGAGAAGAAGCACACACCCACCCTATGGATCAAAATAGAAGGCTGTTGATAGCACTCATTGTAGCTTCTACTGCATTGGGACTAATCATTTTATTCTGGATTTATCACACAAAAAGATTTCACACCTCAGGTACCTACTACATACATACAGTTCTTCACACAATTATAATTATATAATACTCCTATGTTTAAATTAATGATGATTTTTGATTCTGAAGATGTTGTGAAGGGGATGTGTAAATTAAATTTTTCCAAGTCCAGGAAAACATTGGTTTCTTTAATGGACTACAACATACTTGAATTAGCCACCAACAAATTTCAAGAAACTGAGATTTTAGGTGAAGGGGGTTTCGGATGTGTATACAAAGCTAAATTGGAAGACAATTTGTATGTAGCAGTCAAGAAACTAACCCAAAATTCCATTAAAGAATTCGAGGTAGCTACCATCATTATCAAACAATTTATAACTCGTTACTCTTTCTTTCTCACAAAAATATTAAGTAATTGTTATTTGCAGACTGAGGTAGAGTTGCTGAGTCAAATGCAACATCTCAATATTATTTCATTGTTGGGATATTGCATCCACAGTGAAACAAGATTGCTTGTGTATGAACTCATGCACAATGGATCACTAGAAACTCAATTACATGGTAATTAATAAATTTGAATTAACTCATGAAAATTATTACTCTACTAGTTTTCATTTTCTTGATTTGATAGGGCCTTCCCGTGGATCAGCATTAACGTGGCACCGCAGAATAAAAATTGCCCTTGATGCAGCAAGGTAGACTAGTTAGTTTATTAGGAGTAATTTGAATGATTGACATTTGATGATATTAACATTACTGTTTGAGCAGAGGAATAGAGTATTTACATGAGCAGTGCCATCCCCCAGTGATCCATAGAGATCTGAAATCCTCTAATATTCTTTTAGATTCCAACTTCAATGCAAAGGTAAAACTTTATATAAAAATTATACTAGTACTAGTTTTCCCTCTATTAATGGTGTGTTGTGTTTAATTTTAGCTGTCAGATTTTGGTCTTGCTGTGTTGGGTGGGGCTCAAAACAAAAATAATATCAAGCTTTCTGGAACTTTAGGTTATGTAGCCCCTGAATACATGTTAGATGGTATGCATTATCAACTCTCTCTCAGCTTTTACTTACTCTACAAATCCTATCATTTCCTTTTTCTATAGAAATTACAATCACTTTTCAACAAAAGGTTGAAAGAGTGGTAAAAAGACAAGTATTGAAAACACTCTGAACTTCATGCAAATTATTAGTTTCGTCCTCAAACTATTGACAGCCTTAAAAACATCCTTCTACATGACTAACTAAACTTAAAATACACCCCACCCCTGATCCCCCTTGATTTGCCACATGACATTGCAAGTGTCTCAAACTCGTGTAGGAGCATGAAACTCTTAATAAAAAGTTGAGAGAAGTGTTGAAAATATCGTAAGCTTGGCAAGAATTTAGGGGTGTATTTCACTCATGTTGCAAGATCGGGTTGTTTTTAAGTTCAGTTAGTCAAGTAAAAAAGTATTTTTAAGGCTGTCAATAGTTCGAGGATGAAACTAATAATTTCCGCCAAGTTTAGAGGTGTTTTCGATACTTCTCTCTTTGTCAAAAACAAGAAGGTATAATTATAACTACTTTAACCAATTGAGATCCTTTTAAAATAGTGCCACTTTGATTTTCATTTTCTTCTGTCTCTCAAATCAATGTGAAAGAGTTGGGAATTTCTTTCTTTGTTTTACAGGAAAATTAAGTGATAAAAGTGATGTTTATGCTTTTGGAGTTGTACTTTTGGAGCTGTTATTGGGAAGAAGGCCTGTAGAAAAAGAGGCACCAACTGAATGCCAGTCTATAGTCGCATGGGTAAGTAATGGTTTGAGATCTATTTTAATTTATGTTTTGAAAATAGAACTTGTCTAAAAGTATTTATGGAATTGTAGGCCATGCCTCAGCTGACAGATAGATCAAAGCTTCCAAACATTGTGGATCCTGTCATACAAAATACAATGGATTTAAAGCATTTGTATCAGGTTTATCATACTTAATGTTGGATTTCATTTAGGGTTCAATATTAGCTGAAAACTTGTTATTTTCAGAGCTCTGAAATTGAGACTGAAGGGTGGTAATGTGTAGGTTGCTGCAGTTGCTGTGTTATGTGTTCAGCCAGAGCCAAGCTATCGTCCCCTAATAACCGATGTATTACATTCCTTAATCCCCCTTCTTCCCACTGAATTAGGTGGGACGCTCCGAGTTACTACACAACAGCTGCCGCCTTCTGACAGCTGATTCCAATTCCAATTATATATGGTGTCTGCAATTCGCCTCATCACTTCTCTACACATTTTTGGCTATTATAATACAACTCACCCCAGGGGATGTATACTATTAACCATGTGTTAGGTATAAATAATTGTTTATTCAATTTTAATACATCATATATTTGTACTTCTATAGAAGATGATGATTTAATGTATAGAGTTTTTGTTTACTTCATGATTTAGTGTTTAGAGTTTTAGCTTATCCACAGAGGGTTAAATCATCAAAGTTTTTGTTCACAATCTAAGATGAGAATTTGGACAAACCATCAGTATGATTGTTATAATTATCTTATTATATGTTTTAGGATTGAACTCTCTACACTATTAGACTAAACCATATGAGCAAGCTCTATCCACAAATTTGAATCTCTTTTTCAGGAACTACATTTTCTACCCTCACATGCTACACGACCTTTCATGTTACAATCAGAGATCCAATGGATTAACCGTTAAGAGAACAAGTAAACTGAAAATGCAAATGACGAGTGTGGCTGTCGGGGTAGGTTTTAAATCTCAACAAAGCAGGCAGCATATCCACAAATATGAGAGAATTCTTTGCAAAATTTTGGGTGTAAATTGGTACAGAGGAAAACATTTTCTCATGTTTATGCAATGTAATGTTACTTCCTATTACATCTCTACAAAACTTTCAAAAGAGAACTCAGTCTAGAATACTTGTCTAATGTTGATATTGATTCTAGAAGTCTTAATGTACTCCAACAAAGCAGAATCCTCTTCATCAGAAAACAGCAATTCAAGGGAGGATATCTCAGCATTTTCTTTGTCAGTGAAGATCCTAGGGACACCTGCAAAGCACAACCATCAACAGTGCATTTCAAAAAGTATAAAGGGTTTTGGCATTTTTTTTTCCTCATTTCCAGCACACCTCCCGACAAACCGAAACAATAAGGCTTCTATAAAGGTCAAATGGGAAACAAAACATATAACCGTGACAATGTTTTCAAAAGCGAAAAGATTCAATGAATCGACCAGTTCTCTATTGAATCACTTTGCTAGTCATTCTTTCGAGCACACTTTCCGAAAGCTCATTGCTTCAATAATCCCTTGGAAAATTGAAAATCACCCCCTCGTTTTAAACAAGATTATATTTTTTAGCAACACTAAGCAATGAGAACTTCCAGTAAGCAATTATACTACATATAAAAATCACAGTGCCTACTTGCCACATCCAATAGAATAATCTTATATCATTAACTTAAGGCATTTTACTCCCTTGTTAAACTCAAAAAGCACACTGCTAGAGTTCTGACAGAGGAAGTCATCAAAAATACAGAGATAGAAACCAGCTTGTAGAAATGAATCTTCAATGAGTAAGATTTAGTTGATACTTTTCAATGGCATTTCTCAATAACCTGTGTATAAAAAACCTGACGATTTAACACTTTCCAATGACCTTCTGTACCAAAAGATTTTCGTTGACCTTATTGTCGGTATATTAGAATTTATTTATTTTTTCTTTCGATGGTGATCCGTCAAAAAATTAAAATATCTGATACATTATTTTACCTTTTCGACAAACAGGCCATAGAAAGCTCGATGTGTTGAAAAATATTTTGATTTTTTGACAGTAGGGTCGTCGAAAAGTGTTACATTTTCAGAAAAATGTTTAGCACTTCCAATGTAAAAAAAAGTAACTAAGGGCCCATTATCAATACATATTTCGTTGTTTCAGCTTTAACTTGAAATGGTGTTGGGATTCTTACATGGTCTGGCTATTAGGAAACATAAAGAACACATTTTAGCCCCAGATATAAGTAATTACCCAAAATAGCAAATGCACCAAAGTCGTTTAGCCCCATTCTAAGCTACTACCCAAAATAACAATTGGACCAAAGTTGTTTACATATTGATATTTGGCTCAAAGTTTATATTACATTGATTATTACCTCATATCTTGTACATACTTGTGCAGATTACATTTTTGGTGGGGGATTTTGAGCCCATTACGTATTATATGTGTAGGAAGAGCTTTGGACGAAAGCGGGCAGGAAGGGATGATTTAGTGCAAGTCGAGTCAAGAAAACTAAGAACTGAAGAAGGTTGAGGGCACCCCACCTGCTCATGTCACGGCTTCGGAAGATTAGTGTAACACCTCGGAAGTTGGAAAGTCGAAAGGAAAAGGATAATGCAGCAAATTTGTCTGAGACTGATTTTACGAGTCCAACCTATGGACCGTAGGAAGTCCTACGGGCCGTAGATAGGGAATCGTAGACCTACGGTAGAGTTTTGGGGAAAATAAGGTTTCAGTACCTCATTCGACATTTGACGGTTGACCAGGATGGCCCGTCAACCTTTGTACGAGTCGTAGATAGGTCTCATAGGTGGGTCCCAGACTTGGTGAAATTTTGAGGGTCAAGTTGAGTTCAACAGTTGGGGTCTACAGACTGTAGAAGGTTCTACGAGCCGTAGACCAGACTCGTCAAAGTTGGTCCAATTTTATAAGTTCCTGAACTTTTCTAGGGTTGACCAGTACGGTCCGTAGAAAGTCTACGGACCGTAGGTCCAAACCGTAAGAAGGGGTTGGCAGTTATTTTATAGGGCTTTTAGGTCTTTTCTCTAAGTGATTAGTGTCTAAACTAGGTTGTTTTGATCCTTATCCTAAGCCCTATATAAGTCCTTTAAGCCTAAAAACTAGTCATTCTCCTAAATTCCCTCCAAGATCACCCCTAAATTTCCTCTCAAAAGCTAAGGAAGGAGAAAGCTAGGGTTTGGCTTGAAGAACTCCAATCCACCATAGATTGTGGGCATTGATTACTAAGGTATGTTAGTATTCACCTATGGAGTCCTTTCCTCCATAGGGTTCCTAAATTCTCTAATTTTAAAGTTAGCTTCTAAATGAAAGTTAGGATTTTATCCAATCTTCATGGGTTCTTATCAATCATGATTCAATTAATTGTTTTCTATCTTTTTATGCATGAATTGAAGTAATTACATGATTTTAAGTTTGTGAGAAATATAGGAAAAGAATATTATTGAATTGTTGTTGTTTACATTATTACATTGAGACCCTATTTATAGACCCTAGAATACAATCCTTTACCAAGTAGGATACTATTTAGTATTCCTATTTCTATTTCTATTCCTATTCTTGTTCTAATAGGATTGTATAAACTTATTCTTATTCTTATTCTAATAGGATTGTATAAACCTATTCCTATTCTAATAGGATTGCTCAAGCTAGTGCATACAATTCATGTACCTAGCTTGTTACAAATGTAATTAACACGAGGACCGATGAGGGGCTTGGTGAGATATCTCCAAGTTGATCACTTGACTTCACAAATTTGACAATCAATTTCAATGGGCTTGGTCTTCTCATGAAATACTGAATTTGATGCATAATGCCGATAAAACAGAGAGTGATAAAATTACAGTGTTGAACTTCCCAAACCAAGCTTGCAAAAACTATTTCAGACCATAGAGTGACTTACGTAATCAACATACAAGGCTACTAAACTCCCCCTGAGCAACAAATTAGGTGGTTGCTCCATATAGACTTCTTCACAATGCAACGGTCGCCGGAAGTGCTCAAAATCTAGTATAAAGTGTATGGATCATGTTGGAATCAATAGACGTGTCAATATTTAACAAGAAAGTCACCGAAAAATTGGCTGGAACATGCTTATATGCCGGAGTATTGATTTGATGGATAAAAGTGGTCACAATCTAAGAAATAAAATTATATGGGTAGGGTTGGAATGATGTCACGACCCAACTAGAAAATAGAAATTATATAGGATAGTTCGAATTGATGGAACGACCCCCATTGAAAAAGAGAAATAATATGGGTAGGGTCGGAATGATGGCACAACCCTAATGAAAAAGAGAAATTATATAGGTATGGTTGGAATGATGGCACAACCCTACGCAAATCAGATTTGGGGAGTCACCGGAAAGACGAATGAAACTATGCAAATCAAATCTGAGGAGTCACTAAAAAGACATGATGCTATGCAACTCAGATATGAGAAAGTAGTTCGGTAAAATCCACGGTACTACACAAATTAATTATGAAAAGTAGTCCAGAGAGATGCACGGTGCTATGCAAATAAGATATGCAAAAAAAGGTAGTCACCGGAAGGATGTCACGGTGCTACACAAATTATATATGAAAAAGTAGTCAATGGAATGATGGCACCTTGCTACACAAATTAAATATGAAAAAGTAGTCACCGGAATGATGACACGGTGCTACACAAATTAGATATAAGAAAGTAGTCACTGGAATGATGACACGGTGCTACACAAATTAGATATGAGAAAATAGTCACCGGAAAGATACATGGTGACCCAACTTTTGCTAACATAATTGTTGGCCAGCGGGCGGCATATATGAGTAATAGCCGCCCGCCGGCAGCGGAATCACTTTGATCGTTTACCAAGATCGTAGAGGCTCTGATATCATGTGAGAAATATAGGAAAAAAATATTATTGAATTGTTGTTGTTTACATTATTACATTGAGACCCTATTTATAGACCCTAGAATACAATCCTTTACCAAGTAGGATACTATTTAGTATTCCTATTTCTATTTCTATTCCTATTCCTGTTCTAATAGGATTGTATAAACTTATTCTTATTCTAATAGGATTGTATAAACCTATTCCTATTCTAATAGAATTGTATAAACCTATTCCTATTCTAACAAAGTTGAATTCATATGAACCCATGCATGATCCATGATTTTTAGACTATAATCATATGATGAAGATTATGAACTATGAAAGATGAATTTATGAAGATATGCATGTTCTTTTATGAAATCAATATAAATGATTTAAGGATATTTTGAGAGTAAAACATCAATGTTGTTGTCTAAAAGGGTTTCTCACAAAATGATTAATAAGGTTGAAAGGTTTACTCACCTAAGTTGAATCAAGATTAAGGAGCTCTTCTAAATGAACTTTAGCTTGGATTAGTTGCTAAATTGTGTCCTTCCATGGATGATGAAATGAATAAGATTGATGACTATTCCATAGGATTTTTGCTTAGCACCGAAAGGATATTGAGATGGAGGCTTTCCCATTAGTAGAGGCTGGGTCTCTAGTAGCAATCTGCTCATCCCATAACTATGTGCCACCATAGGATGATTGTCTTAGATAGACATTAGCTAGTGGATCCACTTTAGCTCAGATTTATGGTTCTTACCTTGGCAAGTAAGGACACCCCTTCTCGATATGGGGTAGACACTGGATTCCATGTTATAGCTCACATGGTCTATGTCAGTTACATGGTAAACTTCCCATAATATGAACTAAGGTTACTTTTAAAGTATCTTCATAGTGATTTAAAGATCTTTCGCTTGCATTGACCATGATCATGATTTATGTTTTCTAACCCTTCTTATCTTCTGATTTAGCTTGGTCATTGCATGTCATGTAAAGTCCTTTTTAGCATGATTTCATAACTTTTATGCATTGCTATCATACTTAGTACGTTCCATGTACTAGTGCATACTTGTGCCTACATTGTTTCACTAATGTAGGCCAGACACTCCTACCTCTCACACTCGTGGCTAATTGATCTTTGGCACTCAAGGATTGGTGAGTCCTCATGTTTCGAGAACCGAGACACTTTTATTGCTTTCTTTATTTCAATTTTCAGACTTGTATGTGATGTATGAGTTACGTCCCAATCACTTCCTTGATGTAATAGATAGCTGTAATGACCCTCCAGGTCATTTTTAAATTAAAGAATTCATTTCATCGTTTAGAGCGTTCCTGTAGCGACCCCAAGTCATTTATGACTTGCTGGCACTGACTGTTCGGTCGCCTGGTCGTTCGTTTGGGTTTTAGGCCCGTTCTCCTGTTTTGGAGATTTTTATAACTTGAAAAGTTGACTTTGGTCAACCTTCTTGGAAGACGTGCTCAGATGAAAATTCTGACAGCTAGGTTAGCTTCGGAAGATCGATTTTGGTCTAGAACGACCCTTTGTTCACTTCCCGAGACTTTAGATAGCAATTGTGGAATCTGGCTCAAATGATACTGGGTGTGGGACCCACTTTTCGTCGAAGCGAGCTCCAAATGGAAATTCCGCCTTCACCATTGAGTCCGAAATATCATTTCCAATCAGATTCCATATAAGGTTTGTATTTTTCCGACTCCGAACGAGTCCGAAACATCGAAATTTAAGTTTGGAGGGTTGTAAAATTTTGACGCGGCGGTGACGTGGCAGAGCCACGTGACGACACGTGGCAGAGGTGGAAATTTCCAGATTTTTAAGAACGAATTTCGTCCAAATTTTTGTTCAACTTCAAATTGAGATTGCTCCTTCATTTTTAATCCAAATTAAGTGATTCAAAAGGCAAACTTCAAGAGAATTTCGAGGGGAATCTAGCGGTGATCTCGAAAACGCGAGGGGAGGCTTCGTTGAGGTAAGAAATCAATTTTTAGCCACTGCCAGTGTGATTTTCGGATGTTTTGTTGTTGAATTTTTGAAATGTGAGATCTTGATCATCGTAAGTCCGTTTTGAGTCATTCTTGTGGCTAACTTGTAGAGTTTTTCGCAAGGATCGTCGTGGTATAATCTGTTTGGGTTGAAAGGGTCTCGTTTTTCCGGAAATTGATGATGAAAGGGCTGTCCTTTTTAATTATTGTGGCTGATTTGCGGTGTTGTGGGCATCTGTTTGTGCTAAAATTTTGGGATATTAGTTTAGTAAGGTAGTTGGGACGTTTCCACGGATTCGATTTTGAGATTCTAAGTGTGGGCCCCACAATCCCGTTTTAGACCCGATTTTGGGTCCGTCTCCGAAAAATATAATTTTAGTGTCAATATATTCGTAATGACGAGGTGATTAACCTTTTGTTAGTGGGGAAGCATTTGGAGACCGTTCGGAGAGGAAAAGATCCGGTACCGTGAGTTGGAGCACGCGTGATCGGCTTTCAGGTAGGCTATGGTTTTCTCTCGTGAGATTGAGCATGTTTAGGCAATTGTTTATTGATTTGCTTGAGTATGGAGGGGTTCGGGTGTCGAGCATGCTAAATTTCTATAATTCCTGCCTTAGACCTTATTTCGGGAAAGTGTTGGATTATGACAGCATGTCTCTTGATATTATTGAATAGCCATATCTGGTGGTGTATATGATAATATTGATTTGAAGTATGTTTGGCCTTAGTCTAGGCTTAGACTAGTGTTGCCATAGACTTGCGAGATTTCGGATGTCGTTGGGCAGTAGAACTTTTTCCGACGTCGTTTCGGACGGTTAGCTCCTTGTAGACTGATATAGCAGACTTGAGTCTGATAGTCGGTAACTCAGCTTATGACCTTGTATCCATAATGCCCTGCTTTTATATCGGCTACAAATACCCGGTTAAAGTCCGTGGTCTAGCTTACTCATTATTGGATACTTCCTCGGCGATTTGGGGTATATGAGGGTCGGACTAAAAGGATTATTTATGGTAATCGGTTTGGTGATATTTCCCGCGACGGATGGTTGGATATTGATTCTTAGCTACAGTACCCGGTTAGAGTCCGTGGTCCAGCTTACTTTTTCCAGGCTTAGCTACAGTACCCGGTTCGAGTCCGTGGTCCAGCTTACCTGTGATCTGGTTTCAGCTACAGTACCCGGTTAGAGTCCGTGGTCCAGCTCATTTATGTCCAGGCTTAGCTACAGTACCCGGTTCGAGTCCGTGGTCCAGCTTACCTGTGATCTGGTTTCAGCTACAGTACCCGGTTAGAGTCCGTGGTCCAGCTCATTTATGTCCAGGCTTAGCTACAGTACCCGGTTCGAGTCCGTGGTCCAGCTTACCTGTGATCTGGTTTCAGCTACAGTACCCGGTTAGAGTCCGTGGTCCAGCTCATTTATGTCCAGGCTTAGCTACAGTACCCGGTTCGAGTCCGTGGTCCAGCTTACCTGTGATCTGGTTTCAGCTACAGTACCCGGTTAGAGTCCGTGGTCCAGCTCATTTATGTCCAGGCTTAGCTACAGTACCCGGTTCGAGTCCGTGGTCCAGCTTACCTGTGATCTGGTTTCAGCTACAGTACCCGGTTAGAGTCCGTGGTCCAGCTCATTTATGTCCAGGCTTAGCTACAGTACCCGGTTCGAGTCCGTGGTCCAGCTTACCTGTGATCTGATTTTGGCTACAGCACCCGGTTCGAGTCCGTGGTCCAGCCCACCCGTGCCCGACCTTTGGCTACAGCACCCGGTTCGAGTCCGTGGTCCAGCCCATATAGGTTGACTCATTAGCTATAGTACCCGGTTCGAGTCCGTGGTCCAGCTTGCACGTGGTGTATTCCCAATTCCTCACTAAAGCTTCAGTTTAGTCTTGATTACTCTCATCTGCAGGTTGAGGTTTTGGAGGTTGGAGAGATTCCGGTTAAAGTCCGGGACGTAATGAGATCTTGGAATATGATTGGGAATGGTTCAGTTACAAGTCCGGAAATTGGTAATATTGTGATAGACCTTCTAGCTCCATTATTTTACTTCAACTGTCAGTCCATCTGCCGGGCTTATGGGGGTCCGTGCAGGTGGTTTCTTTTATTGTGCACGAGCGTACCCGTCGGGTTTATGGGAGCCCGGCGGAGTTAGTTAGATTGCTTGTCTTTGTTGCCTGTACGCTCGTGTACATACCCCCCATTTACTACTCTTTGCACTTGATGTGACCCTTTATTTGCATTTCAGTTTACTTTTGCTTATCTTGCTCAGTCGGCCGATGATGCCTACTGGGTACCTGTTGTTTTGGTACTCATGCTACGCTCTGCATCTATTTTGTGATGCAGGTCCGAGCACTAGTAGCCAGCGTTGATCTAGCTTGGAGTAGACTTATCTGGAGACGGGGGTGAGCACACGGCGTTTTGTACTATTTCAGTCTCCATCTGTATATATAGACTTGTCTTTTTCCTTTCGAGACAGTCCAGTCTCTGTTGTCCGGTTTTAGGACTTGTACTCATTTTGTAGTAGCTCTGTACTAGTGACTTCCAGGTTCTGGGAGCGATCTTTATTTGTATATATGTTTTTGGTTTGTGTCCGCTTGTTTATATTGTTATTTGCCTACTCTTGTTTAATTTCTACCCTCAGACCCATTACTTGTTGTTCCGGGTTACGGGTTGGCTTACCTGCTGGCGGGTTATAGTAGGTGCCATCATGACTTGTTAAATCGGGTCGTGACAATAGCTTATTGAGACTTATGTTAGACTTCCACTTTTGTCAAACTCTTTAAATGAATTAAGACTTTTTTCTTGAAATCTTTATTTCTATTATCTTGTATGATGTATGCTAAGTGACTTGTGTAGGGCCTTTTGGGGTTCTATACGCCATGTTACGCTCGGGGTATACTTTGGGTCGTGACAACGAGCCAGGGAAGTTGGCCAATTTCAAAGCACTGAATCAAGGGGTGTCACGAGCCCCATCGCAACCAAACCTGAAATTTTGTTGAGGAGGAGCTCATCAACCCTCCTCACACTGTGAAGTCCCTTGATGAGCATCTCAATTTTTGATACCATAGTTTTGATTTGCATGAGCCGAGTTTTTATTGGCATGAGCGACCTCTTACACACCCTAGGCCATATATAAACCCCAAGAAACGTCTTTTGAGGGGACACTATTTTGGAGGGCAAGAACCACACCAGAAGCAAGGGCTAACGATATTAAGAAACGAGTTTCCTATTTCTCCCATTATTTCTTGTTTATGAATTTTAGTATTGCGTTTTCAGTAAAATTATGAGTAGCTAAATTTCTCATCTAGGATATTGATAGAAACATTTATAGGATGATTTCTTGCCAGTGTTCAAATATAATTGTCTATTTGCCAGGAAATTGGCATAGTTGAATTTGTATGAGGTCAAGGACATGCGTCATGATTTAATAGCTCGATTATTAGTAGTCAAATGTGTTCGTGTATGTAAGTAAGAAATGAGAGAAAGATAATAAACTAAGCAAAGAAAGTCATATGTATCTGACGGTTTCTCAACAAGAAAAAAAGCAAGCAAAGAAAGTCGTATGGAGCAGTGGATCTCCGATATGTTCGTTTTCACGGGCGCCATTATCGGACATTGCAGGCTGAGCATCTATTTCTCGTATATCGTTCCACACCGAGAAGAGGGATGTGTACCAGTGATGTTTGAGTGTTCTTAGCTTCAGATCCAAGAACGATTAAGTAAATGCTATAAAGTAGACTTAGGGTATGTTTGGTATGGAAGAAAACATCTTGACTGTTGTTGCCGGAAAATCCCCACCTCCAATAGAGTCTCAAGCACATATTGGAAAAAGTGGATTCATTTGATTTGAACAACAAGACACCTGTTAGGGATACTATTCTATTCTAGAACATTGTACTGAGGGCAGAATAGTATTTGTAACTTGTATATATTTTTCTTTCTGCATTTTATTTATTCAGTCAGTTAGAGAGTTTGTTAGATTATGGATTGCCTTCCGAGTTTTAGCCTGTATAAATACACCATCTCTTGTACAGAAATATACACAACAAATAGAGATTTATCACTGCGAATCAGTCTCTTCTTTACAGCTTTTCTCAATCCAGCTACTATCAGTGGCAATCAAACCACTAACCACCCATTTGTCATCAAAATATGCTCTGAGCCCAGTCTCAGAATGGCATAAGATCACTAATTATTTGAGCCTTCTGTAGATGAACTTGAAAATGAAAAAAGAATAGTCTTGGCCTTTTATTTTCTTAATTTATTTTGGTACCTAAGAATGCTAAACCTCAGCATAAGCTAGTTCTTCAAGTAGTTCATGTGTGACCATCCTAGATCATCAAAAAATGGGAACAAGACCATTTCTTCCCAAGAAAAATCAGCTGAATAATGTAAAATACTTCTACCAGTAGACCAAGAATGATTTAAAAAGTTTTACGACCTCCAAATTTCTGTCAACTACATGTAGATGCCCAATATTCCTACGATAATCATCACCTACTTCTAGCATACCACTAACAGAAAACTAAAACATAAGTAGTCAACTAACCGTGGAAGCATTCCCTTGCTTGTCCTGCCATAAGAATAACATCACCACTTCGAACAAACATTGCAAGAGGTGGAACCTCCCTAGACTTTCCCCCTATAAGGAAAATGCCTTTACAGCCCAAGCTACAGAGAAAAAAGAACACTTCAGCCCTTGGTAACGTTTCCTACATATCAAAGTTTGAACTTCATTCAAGTAGAAAGAGCTGTAAAAAATCAGCACATACCTCATGCTAACAATAGGCTTACTCCAATCCTTCTCCATGTCATCAAGGTGGCCACCAAGTGTGTCACCTTAAAGGAGTAGAGAAAACTAGAATTAGCAAATAAGAAGTCAACCGTAATGGCTCCTTTTCATATACACTTGGTATAGGTATAGATTCATATGCTTAAGACCTAGAAGACAAATATTTGAGAACAGGTACCTAGACCAAAGTAATTGACAATTGCTGCTTCTGCCTGGAACACTTCACCTAATGGAAGGGTAGGTGCTGCCATTCTTTCAGCCAACAGGCAAAGTGCATCAGGTATCTTGTTGTGAGGCAGAGAAATATTATAGCTCCGCTGAGCAAATGCCAGGAAAAATAAATCAGAACTGAGACTAATCAAGGAAATAAAAAACTATGAAAACACGTCCAAGGTTAAATAAAATCAAGCACATAAAAAGAGAACAAAATATACTGTACGGAAGAAGGAAGGAATGATGAGTGTACAATTGCTAAAAAGTCTCATCAGCAGGAATAGACACAAGAAACTAATGTTAGTGCACAATGAACAAATTATTCAAAGACAATATATCGTCAGTGCTTAGCTAAAATAACAATAAAATTTGTGGACTTAGATAAGGTCATGAAACAAGTTGAGAAGGAAGGAATGTACAATTCCTATTTCATTGGTATCAGTGAGTTTTAACAGCAGTGAAGAAACAAATGGTACCATAATAAGAATCACATGATGGTATTCAAAGCCTACATAACTAGTTTGGTTCACATATAAAATAAGCCCAACTCCTATGAATACTTTAAAAAGGGTGTTATGATGCACAAATGAGAAATATTGAATATCCTCACATCGCTAGGACTGTATGCAAATGGGCAATAAGCCATGTAAATGAACCTTTGAACAATATACTGCACTTTATGAGGAGAAATTCAGCAAGACCTTAGACCAGTCAAACTGCTTGCCAAGGGTGCTCCACCGTAACTTACGAAGCAAAACAGAGGCTGGCATTGATTTGCATGTACCTCCTTTGGATAATGCACCTGATTGATCAAAAAAATTCCATGTGGGAACATTTATGTCGTTCTGGATGATTTCCACCTCAGAATTATTGGTTCCACAGTACTGCTCCTCTTGAATCAAAACTTTATTAGCCTTGGCAGCAGCAAATAAGTCCTGTAGAGGCCCATAAATTGCATTGTGGTTGGTCCTGTTAGGAGGTTGAGGAAAGCTTGTTAAACTCTCCTTTATCCATCGGCATTGCTCCTCAACGGGTAATGCTCCAGGAATGAAATAAAACCCTGCAACAATCAGCACAAAAGCTTCAATGTCCCGCATGCTAACAACAGAAGATTAATCGAGAATTAATGTCATCAACTGACTATGCCTCAACACATAACAAAGTTGCAGCCTGCTATAGTCGTCTATAACCATTCACTTTATTCAAGACCAAATCATTCCATTGCTACTTTGCCTGTAAATAAATTTCCTTCAAGAAAAATATGAGCTGTAAAACTAAAGGTTCATCAACGTTCACAACTATCCTATACTTAACATACAAGTCAGGACTAAAAAGATAGTGAAATAACGTATTGGGACAATAGTTGTTCAATAAGTACATTTTTAATTTATAGTTCACCTGTCAATTCTATGCATGTAAATTATGGAGAGTATGCTGAGAAATAGGGTGTTCAAGTATTAGTTTCCTATCTCAATGAGCTTTACAAATTACATTTTGTTTGGATGGTTGCTACCCGTTATATTGTATTGTTAGTTTAAACAATGTTTGTTTTGATTGTTACTTAAATTCTATTGTATCGTATCATTTAAATCCATCATTAGGTAACAACGAAAAGACCCAATTTATGTAACGACCGATTCAGTGTGATCGCGTCGTCACCTTAATATTTTCTTCTCATTTTGTCTTTATTTATTATTTAATAATTATATTTCATCTTTTAGCCTACTTTTTGATAGTAGCTCTACCTGTAGTCTACTTTCTTGTAGGTTTATCGTTCAAATTATGAATGTGTGACATTATGTAACGACATAGAACGATGCAATCTATCCAAACATCGTATTCATTAAAACAATACAATACAACCATCCAAACAACTGTCAAAGGTCAGATCTTTTTGATAAAAAGACCTTGAATTGTTTGCTGATCAAATAGTTTCCAAGTTGAAATAGAAATTCTTGATATACAAGTCAAGTCGAATGGAAATTGTGCAATAATAACATGATAAGGCATACCGGGATGAGTTTCCAAGCAGAAGATAGGAGTATGGAGATCGCATTGAATTGGGAAAATGCCTGAGGGAAGTTCACCATTTCTATGGTAAGACTCTGAAATTGACTTGAAATCAATAACGTCGGACAAATCTACTGGTCTGGGTTGCTTTTTCCTGAGTTGAACAACAACAAGAAGAACAGATTAGTGTGCCAATTGCCATTAACGTAAAAGAGATGGAACTATTCTATAAGAAACTTACTTTCGGGTATTGTCGTAATACAGCTTGTATTTCTTTTCAGCCTTCCTGAAAGCGGTTCGCTCTGCATCTTCGGTGGAACCGTACATCTTCTTCTACCCCTAAAAACAGATAAATCTTTCAATTAGGGTTCACGCTATACGTGATTGCCTTCGATCACAAAATTTAACTTTAAGCTATCAATCAACTTTTCAGGTTTAGGCCTGCTTGTTTTCATTAACATCATCTCAATAATTAACATTTATTATATATATAATTTTTTAAATACATAAACACAATATATATTAAATATTACATTAAGAAAACATTTAAAAAATCGTCATTTTTAAAAATATTAAGATATTTGAATTTATAAATAAATATTTTAAGTTTGATAAAAATAAAATGAACCTACATATATAAATTACTATAATAAAAATAATTATTAGAAAAAAATATAGTCACCATTTTTTTAAAAAAAATTCAACTTAAGTTAAGCGTCAATAATCAACATGAATAATCACACTATTACAACACCCAGTTCTATCACAATTAGTATTCCTCCTATTTTTTTTAAAAGTTGATTTGGACTCTAGGTCCTTTATTCCTTCAAATCATTGGGCTCATCCACTACCAAACAACAAAAGAAAACCTAGTCGCCCAAAAAGTGACCAAATCAGGATATAACAAGACCCTAAGAAATAGGGTTTCCTAAGTGAGTCTTCAGCTTCTTCTTTCCCTACCCTTTCGCCTCTCTGAAGATGCTCCACCTTGTGACCCCCAACAGTGGTCTTCGCCTCCTCCTCCTATGGATGATCAACATACTACATCGCTAGTCTTCTCTTATACTATCAAGATCATCTTTCAAAGGTACTTTTCCATTTTCTTCTCAAATCTTTTTTTTTCTTTTCATTTCTCTGTTGATTTATCTCATCTTGTAGGTGTACTACCCGGTTTGGATGTATGAGCTCTTGCTGAGCTCGGAAAAGAGTATGAACCCTGCATTCCAGCTTTGAAGATCCTTGTAAGTAACTACTTTCTCCCATATCTTGTGTGACCTCCTTCTTCCTGTAGTTGAAGCAAAAGAGGAGAAAACCAAGTTACTCCCGAGCTTTCTCTTGATCTCCTAGCTGGATGCAAGTTAAGAATGCATATCTGATTCCTCGACTCTCATGTTTTGCTTGTGCATGCATAAATTTTTGCTGGATGTCGTAGCTTCGGATAAATAGTTTCCTTATAACTTTTTTGCTTCTGATATAGATATTACCTAACTTGTAAACAAAGTGGTGGAATTCTTTGGCGCTCACTACTAAAAAACTGCTAAAAAACGTCGGAAGAAAAAGTGACGGACAACGTCGCTCCAAAAAAGCGACGGACTAAGAGATGCCGTCCGTCGCTTTTTAATTAAAATAATTATTTTTAAAATTATTTTACAAAAAGTGACAGACTGCATCTCTTAGTCCGTCGTTTTTTTTACGGAATTTTGCGCTAAATATATATATATATAATTAATAATAATTTATTTAATATTTATAGAGACGTCGTCCGTCGCTTTTTATTAAAAATAATTATTTATAAATTAAACAATAACCACGCTGTCTGTCGTTTTAATTTATTTCATTTTATTAATTAGTTTTTAAAAAAAGCGATGGACGACATCTCTTAGTCCGTCGCTTTTTGGTCAAAATATCTAGTCAAACATTTTTAAAAAGCGACTGACAACGTCTCTTAGTCCGTCGCTTTTTAATTAAAATATTTTTTTAATTTTTTTTTAAAAGCGACGGACGGCATCGCTTAGTCCGTCACTTTTTTCTCGTATTTTTGCTAATTAATTATTTTATATAGATAGTGACGCAATCCGTCGCTTTTTATTAAAAATAATTATTTATTAATTTAAAAAAAGTCACGCCGTCCATCGCTTTTTATTAATTTTAATTGTTTAATTATTTTTTAAATTAGCGACGGACAACATCTTTATGTTCGTCGCTTCTTGGTCAAATATTTTAAGAAAGCGACGGACAATGTCTCTTAGTCTGTCGCTTTTTGGTCAAAATGTTGGTCAAACATTTTTTAAAAAAAGCGACGGACATAGAGACGTTGTTCGTCGCTTTTTAAAAAATATCTGCACTAGCAGACACGATTTTCCCCATTTCTCCATATAAAAAACAAAATTGAGAAATATTTTGATTTAATTTTATTTAAATCGTCTTCCGGAGAATGGTTTTGTGTAAAATAAAAAACAAAAAAAATTATAATACCGACTTCCAGATGTCGGTAAAATTAAATAGTATGTAATAAATTAATATTTTCAATTAACTTTAAATAAATCGTCCTCCGAATGACGGTTTTATATAAGTTAAAAAATAATTTAATATAAAATACCGACCCCCCGATGTCAATATTATTTAATTAACATGATTACTTTTTATTTATCTTAAAA
>NC_064283.1:41515527-41516700 GCF_019186545.1 Solanum stenotomum
AGTCGAGTTTTAACATTGTTTAGTAGTGTTATTAGCAATGAACAAGAGTCTTTTTTTAGTAGTGTTATTAACTAAGTCAGTCGAGTCTTTTTGAAGATGGGTTTTTTTATTCGTATTGATTTATATTAAAAATTAAAAGTGAGTATTTGCGTTAAATTTAGATAGCCTAGATGATAAGAAAAAATAAATAAGTAGTGTTATTTAATTTGATTGAATGTTTAAGAAAGAAAATAAAAGAACTTTCGTCAATTTATTTTCATGCAAAAATACAGAGAAATATAAAAAAATAATATTATTGTTTGAAAATTTTTATGTTCGTTCGCGAATGTTTAATTTTTTTAAAATAAGAAATTGCAATTGAAGAACATAAATAAAAACAAATCATAAAAATTAGTATAAGTGTTTAAATGGTACATAAAAAATGGAGTTTAAGGGTTAAAATGGAATAAGGCTAAGTTGGAGTGCCATAATGAAAAATGAGGGCAAGTTTGAGGGGCTGTATATGTGTTTGGCCTATATATACACATATATCTATCTATATATATATGTATGTATATACATATGTATGTATGTATGTATTTGTATATGTATATGTAATTTTAATTAATAAAATCAACCTTAAAAGGTGAGTTTATATTAAAATAAATTAATAAATACCGACCTAAAGAGGTCGGTATATTTAAATAATTATTTTATTTAGATAATATCGACTTCATGATGTCGGTATGTTGACACCCAATTTTGACAGACCTATAACCCTTTCGGAAGTGTTATTTGGTTAAATACGTGTTTTTTTTTAAATATTTCGAGTTTAAATTTTTAATCGATTTTGTCTAAAAATTATATATTTTAGTTTGCATGCTTTATAAAATTATCGTAAATATTATTAAAATATTTTTAAAATTATAAGTAAAACTCAGAATAATTATTTTATTCAAATGTTTTAAAATTTAAGTGTTTTTTATTATATAAAATGTTATAATATTTGTAGTATTTTAACTGGATAACATTTCTTTAATTTTTCTCAAAATCATTTAAATTTTAGCCCATTCTAATCTAATTCCTTTCAATTTTAGCTTTTTCCTTATTCAATTCATTGCAATTCTAGCCACCTCAATCCAATTTCGATTTTCAATTATAGCCTCTTATATCAATTTTAGTTGCAATTTTAGC